>NC_052944.1:117577155-117582155 GCF_013358895.1 Oreochromis aureus | reverse complement strand
TTTGAAATCTGGAGAAATCTGAGCGAAGGACGAATTTCCTACCCTCAAACAAGTCTAACTCATTTCAGAACGGTAATAGGTGAGAAAATAATTCTTGAATTGTGAGCGTCAGGAGTGTCTGAAGATATACTGGGACAAGCCTTATGTCTTAACTTTGCTTCGTTAAGGAGATATGACGATTCGAATATGCCTCTCATTACAGAAATCAAGCGATGATTTTGAACAAACTCTCCATTGACTTTCTATGGGGATTTTTGAGACTTTGTGTTGGTCTGAGGAGATTTGCCAAAATTCTATAAATCTCACAACAATGATAGTGACATTTTCTGAAAGCCAGCAAAAATACCTACGTTTTGATGTATAATTTGTGGGAGTTGAGTGAAAATTAATCAAGTAGCAAGAAGTTGTTCGGACATGAAGAGAAGACTGCGAAACCTACAGTGGCACACTTAGAACCAAGTGCATAGCAACCATAACAACGCATGTATTTTATGAAAAATCACAAAAATGAAACTCAAAACTTAAAGAGGGACAATATGAAAATGGTAACAGATATGAAAAAGCTGAATCATTCATGAATAGCCCAATAATTTGTGAACATTTTAAAGTTTGAATGGTTGTTCTATGTGAAAGTATGAGAAAGTAGTTAAGTTTCAAAAACAAGCAAGTTTTAGCAGAATTTTGGAAGTTTTCCATTCATTTCAATGGGACAAAAAATTGCATAAAAAGCTTAATATTTTAAAAAGTATAACAGCAGAAAATACCAGAAGTCATAGCAGGAATTAGCAAAAAAAATAGCAGAATAGTTTAAAATTTGAACGGTGAAAATCGGCTGAAAATTGTTGAAGTAGTTAACGGACGAAAACGTCACGGAAGCAACTTGAAGAATAACTAGAAAATTTTTGCATTTCCTGCGAAAATGCAGTGTGGATGCTGTAACGCTGAAGCTGTCTGCTAAAATAGCTGAAAAAGCTGAAAAGTAGCAAAAATTGTAATATATTTGGAGAAGCATAGCAGAACTTAGCAAAAATGTAAAACTTAGCAGAACTGCAATAATGTAAAGAAAACATAATACTCGGCAGAAATAAAATAACCTAGCAGAACTTAGCAGAAATATTGTAACTTAGCAGAAACATGATAACTTCTCAGAAATACAGAAATTTAGCAAATATGGTACAAGATTACAGAGATACTTTATTTAAACAAAAATACCTAAACACTGCGGAAATACTGTGATTTAGGACAAATACTACAACATAGCAGAAATGCTGTGATTCAGCAAATATACTATTCTATGGCACAAATAGAATGAATATGCTCAAATAATATGATTTTGCTCAAAACTATGATTTAGCAATAATACTAAGATTTGGCAGAAATACTATGCTAGGGCACAAATACTATAATTAATTACAAGTACAATAACATAGCAGAACTATCAAGATTTGGCAGAAATACTTTTAGTTTTAGCAGTAATACTATGATTTGGTAGAAATACTATAATTACACAGAAATATTATATTTACCTCAAATCCTATAAAATAGCAGAAATAGTATGATTTAGCACAAATGCTGTATTTAGCACAAATACTGAAAAGCAGCAGAAATGCTATGACTTAGCACAATAGTAATAAGTTAAATAGAAAAATTGGAAAAGCAAAATGGACAGCTGAAAAAAATCCTGAACATGCTAAGGGTCCCTCAAATATAATTGTTAAATGAAAAAAAAATCAGCAACAAAAAGTATAACAGTCACACAATCAGAAATATGTACACATATGGAAACACACATGCACAGAGAGACACACACAGGACCAAATTCAGTCAACCAGTTTAAATATATTGAATTTAAATCATACAATAAGATGCTTCCATAAAAGGCTCTCTCGCCTCTCTCTCTCTCTCTGTCACACACACACACACACACACACACACACACACACACACAAGATCCAATTCAGTCAACCAGTCTAAATATATTGAATTTAAATCTTACAATGAGATCATCTCACACACACACACACACACACAAGATCCAATTCAGTCAACCAGCCTAAATATATTGAATTTGAATCTTACATTGAGATCATCCCATAAAAAGGCTTTCTCTCTCCCCTCCCCTCTCTCTCTGTCACACACACACACACACACACACACACACACAAGATCCAATTCAGTCAACCAGTCTAAATATATTGAATTTAAATCTTACAATGAGATCATCCCATAAAAAGGCTTTCTCTCTCTCTCTCTGTCACACACACACACACACACACACACACACACACACACACACACACACACACACAAGATCCAATTCAGTCAACCAGTCTAAATATATTGAATTTGAATCTTACAATGACATCATCCCATGAAAAGGCTTTCTCTCTCTCTCTCTCTCTCTCTCTGTCACACACACACACACACACACACACACACACAAGATCCAATTCAGTCAACCAGTCTAAATATATTGAATTTGAATCTTACAATGAGATCATCCCATAAAAAGGCTTTCTCTCTCTCTCTCTCTCTCTCTCTCTCTGTCACACACACACACACACACACACACACACACACACACACACACACACACACCCACACACAGGAGAGAGAAGTAAGTTTCTAGCTCAGTCAAGCAGCCTGGGAGCTGCTGAATTTGAATCCACCAATCAGAGAGCCTGTGCACTTTTTCCCGCCAAAACAGGTGCACGCAGCACAGAGAGACACAGGACTTTTGCAGTCTATTTCTCATAATGACGACTCCCCTCAAACAAATGACCATAATTTCCTAACCGTAGGGGCTAGAACGGTCATTCTTACACCGTTTTGTTCAGAAGAGATGGGGAATCTTAAAGTGTTGACACTTTATCATTAAAATATGAATTATTAAAGATATTTGACTTCTAATGCACCATAACTGAGTAGAGCAAAGCAAAACTGCCTTGGCTTGCCCTCAAACAACGCTTTCTAACTCTAAATCTATTTGGAGTATCAATATCATTCTTTCACCGTAAGAGACAGCAGGCTTTGGTGAACAATCATGGAAATTTTCAGATCTCTGTGGAAATCCATTAAAAGATATGACGAGAGAAAAAAGTGGTTCATTTCCAGAGTTTGAAATCTGAAGAAATCTGAGCGAAGGACGAATTTCCTACCCTCAAACAAGTCTAACTCATTTCAGAACGGTAATAGGTGAGAAAATAATTCTTGAATTGTGAGCGTCAGGAGTGTCTGAAGATATACGGGACAAGCCTCATGTCGTAACTTCGCTTCGTTAAGGAGATATGACGATTCGAATATGCCTCTCATTACAGAAATCAAGCGATGATTTTGAACAAACTCTCCATTGACTTTCTATGGAGAGTTTTCTGACTTTGTGTTGGTCTGAGGAGATTTGCCAAAATTCTATAAATTTCACAACAATGATGGTGACATTTTCTGAAAGCCAGCAAAAATACCTACGTTTTGATGTATAATTTGTGTGGGTTGAGTGAAAATTGAGTGAGTAGCAAGAAGTTGTTCGGACATGAAGAGAAAATTGCCAAAGGTACAGTGGCTCACTTAGAACCAACTGCATAGCAACCATAACAACGCATGTATTTTGTGAAAAATCACAAAGATGAAACTCAAAACTTAAAGAGGGATAAGATGAAAACGGTAACAGATATGAAAAAGCTGAATCATTCATGAATAGCCCAATAATTTGTGAACATTTTAAAATTTGAATGGTCGTTCTAGGCGAAAGTATGACAAAGTAGTTTAGTTTCAAAAAGAGTAAGTTTTAGCAGAATTATGGAAGTTTCCCATTCATTTCAATGGGACAAATTAAAGGAAAAAAGTGTAATATTTTAAAAAGTATAAGAGCAGAAAATAGCAAAAGTCATAGCAGGAATAAGCAAAAATAGCAGAATAGTTTAAAATTTGAACGGTGAAAATCGGCTGAAAATTGTGGAAGTAGTTAACGGACGAAAAACGTACGGAAGCAACTTGAAGAATAATAAAGAATAAAGAGAAACAGGAAAACAATAGTGTGGATGCCTCCAGCATCCACACAACTAGAAAAATTTGCATTTCCTGCGAAAATGCAGTGTGGATGCTTTAAAGCTGAAGCTGTATGCAAAAACTAGCTGAAAAAGCTGAAAAGTGTTAGAAATTGTAAAAACTTTGCAGAAGCAAAGGAACTTTGCTAAAATGGAATAACTTAGCAGAACTGCAATATCTTAGAGGAAACATAATACTTGGCAGAAATACAATAGCATAGCAGAACTTAGCAGAAATATTGTAACTTACCAGAAACATGATAACTTCTCAAAAATACACGAATTTAGGAGAAATAGTATAAGATAACAGAAAGAATATATTTAGCCCAAAATACTTAAGCATTACAGAAACACTATGATTTAGAAAAATAGTACAACAGAGCAGAAATACTGTGATTTACCAGAGACACTCTCATGAACTATGAGTATTGTAATTTTAAATCAATACTATGTTTTAGCACAAATACTATAATTTGACAGAAATACTATCATTTGGCAGAAATACTATGTTTCAGCACAAATACTCTGGTTTAGCACAAATATTATAACAGCAGAAATACAATTATATAGCAGAAGTGCTATATTTAGAAAGAAAAATATAATATAGTAGAAATAGTATGATTTAGCAGAAATACTACAATATAGCATAATAACAATGATTTAGAACAAATACTATGATTGAGCAGAATACTAATAACTTAAGTGAAAATACTGGAAAAGTAAGATGACAAGCTGAAAAAAAAAACGGAACATGGTTAAGTCTGTGAAGGTTCTCAGTCATGGTTAAGTTCCCTCAAAACTAATTGTTGTTCACCTGTGAAAAAAAAATAAAGAAATAAAAATAAATTTAAAAAACAAGAAGGAACAGCCAACAGATACACACAAAATCAAATATGTATACACAAATGCACAGAGAGAGAGACACACGGAGGGTCTATGCCAGTCAACCAGTCTGAA
>NC_052944.1:117519655-117572155 GCF_013358895.1 Oreochromis aureus | reverse complement strand
ACGCATGTATTTTCTGAAAAATCACAATTTTGCAACTCAAAACTTAAAGATGGATAAGATGAAAACGGTAACAGATATGAAAAAGCTGAATCATTAATGAATAGCCCAATAATTTGTGAACATTTTAAAGTTTGAATGGAGTTTCTATGTGAAAGTATGAAAAAGTAGTTAAGTTTCAAAAACGAGCAAGTTTTAGCAGAATTGCGGAAGTTTCCCATTCATTTTCAATGGGACAAATTAAAGGAAAAAAGCTTAATATTTTAAAAAGTATAATAGTTAAAAATACCAAAAGTCATAGCAGGAATTAGCAGAAATAGCAGAATAGTTTAAAATTTGAACGGTGAAAATCGGCTGAAAATTGTGGAAGTAGTTAAGTGCCAAAAAATGTACAAAAAGTGGCAACTGGAATAATAATAAAGTAGGATAATAAAGAATAAAGAGAAACAGGAACTCAATAGTGTGGATGCTTAAAGCATCCACACAACTAGAAAAATTTGCATTTCCTGCGAAAATGCAGTGTGGATGCTTTAAAGCTGAAGCTTTCTGCTGAAACTAGCTGAAAAAGCTGAAAAGTTGCAGAAATTGTAAAAACTTTGTAGAAGCAAAGGAACTTTGCTAAAATGTAGTAACTTAGGAGAACTGCAATATCTTAGAGGAAACATAATACTTGGCAGAAATACAATAGCATAGCAGAACTTAGCAGAAATATTGTAACTTACCAGAAACACGAGAACTTCTCAAAAATACAAGAATTTAGGAGAAATAGTATAAGATAACAGAAAGAATATATTTAGCCAAACATTCTTAAACATTACAGAAATACTATGATTTAGAGAAACAGTACAACATAGCAAAAATGCTGTAATTTGACAGAAATACTACATTTTGCAGAAATACTATGTTTCAGCACAAATACACTGGTTTAGCACAAATATTTTAACATAGCAGAAATACAATTATATAGCAGAAATGCTATATTTAGAAAGAAAAAATATAATATAGTAGAAATACTATGATTTAGCAGAAATACTGTAATCAGCACATATACTGTAACATGACATAAATTCCTCCACTTAGTAGTAATACTATAACATAACACAAATGTTGTGATTTGGCACAAAAACCATAATTTGGCAAAATACTATGATTTAGCAGAAATACTATGATTGAGCAGAAGTACTAAGATGTAGTAAAAGTACTTTGATTTAAGAGAAATACAATTATGGAGGAGTAATACTTTAAAATGGGAGAAATATTGATACACACACACACACAGAGCCTAAAGGGAACAGTATTTGTGCCATGGAGTGTTAACAAGAAACTGAGGTCCATATTAGAAAAGCTGGTAAAAGTTTTCAGAATTGTAATAAATGATGAATATGAATTAGTGGTCTGTGATAGTGTATTAATTTGTAGGGCAAAAAAGATGTTGACCAAGGTGGACTTGAACCCACGACTTTTGGGTTGCAGACCCGTGTCATTACCAGCTGCGCCACTGGGAAAGACAGTGAGCTATTGGGAAACAGGGTGATGAGCAGTCAGAATTAGATCGCGGTGAGAGGCGACGAATGCCGTTTTTTGGAGTTACAAAACGTCGTGTAAATCAAAAGCTAGGTGGACTAGAAGCATAATTCTTGTACTGAGTGAATCAGCGGACTTTGGTGTACTTTGACTGCGATTTTCATTGCTCTTTGTACATCCCGCGCGCAGAGATATGACGAGAGAAGAAAGGGCAGACCTCAGATATGATTGGCTGGCTGCGAAGCCGTGCAGGCCCTGATATGTAAATTTGAATGTCTCAGTCCTCAGAGGATTGGCTGCCTGGGGACCTGGCAGAAATATATAGTAATAGTATGATTAAGCATAAATACTACATTTAGCAGAAATACTGTATTAAGCACAAATCCTATAAAAAGCAAAAATACTATATTAAGCACAAATCCTATAAAAAGCAGAAATACTATACTATGATTTGGTAGAAAAACTATAATTAATCAGAAATACTATTATCGAGAATAGAAATATTTTACTGCTATTATTTGCTGCTATTTTTATAATCATCATTACCGTTTCATGTTAATAGTGATGTTGCTTTCCCAGATGCATTCAGATGTTCAAATATATTGGTATTATATCAGTCTTTATTACAGGTCCAGTTATAACCATTTTAAATTGTTGAGTTGAATCTATAATTTTAAATGCTTTTCTAATGCTTCGATAATCTTAAATGTTTCTGTGTAGACTGCAGGGACAGGAAGTTACATGTGTTTGAAGTTGCAGGCTTTTGCAGAAGTGAAACTGAAAGCAGACTCTGAATGCAAGTACTGTGAGTGGGACAGGAAACTATATTCAGTAGAGTACACATACATAGTTTTGGTTCGGACATACACGTAACCACACACACACACTTAGAGGGATCACTGATAGGGGAAAGTTCAAATTGTTTTGCTTAGGGTTGCTTTTAGATTATATTAGGACGAGCAAACATATTGGCAGATCTGAGAAGGAAGACCTGTGTTATGAAAATGATTTTAATCTTTTATACATGATTGCATTTGAGCTTATTAAAGAGCTGTGGCTCCTGGTCAAGTGAAGGTCAGAAACTCTTGGCAGGCGCTATGATCAGCCAATACAAGGTGAGAAGAACAGGAGCTCTGAAAGGAATTGCAATACACCTGCTTACATGTCAGATGCCTGGAGTTATATCCTTATATCCTTTAGAGCTAAGATTTAAGTTTGTGTCATTTATCACTTATATCCTTTTATGTAAGTTTTAAGGTTCATTTAGGTTCATTTTAAGTAAGTTTCCTTCATGGTTTGAGTATTATGATTCGAGTGTGACCTTTGGCCTAGGAGGCACTCATAGTGTATCTGTGTAAAAGCTCAGGCCTTATGTCTGATAGAGGTGTGAGGTGAGCCAGAGTGCAGGAAAGGTCATGACACGTACGCAGTACACAGCACGCACGCGCCCCCGCACGTGCACACACACACAGATATAAACTCTTACCTAAATGAGTCTAACTGCAAAGTCGAGGCGTACGTGGTAGTCTGTTACAGGAAGTGCACCTGATGATTCGGGGAGATAAGGAGGCGCTCATGGAGCGACAGCGAAGGCGGGCTGACAGGAAGCTTCTGCCGTCGACGCGAAGATGATGTTCTATGCTAAAAGTCATTGTGGTTTGGGAGTGACGTATGCTTTGTTGTCCTATCCTATAAGACCGTTGTCTAATGATTGTAAGTTCAGTTCGACGCTGAAATCTGCACAGCGGTCGGGCTCACACATGTGTTTATTAAAATGCCGTCTAAGTACACCAGGCTGGATCTGTGGTTATTTTTAGATTCCCTCTTTCAATATATGAATGAACCTTAACACTATATTTGGCAGAAATACTATATTTAGCACAAATCTTGTAAAATAGCAGAAATAGTATGATTCAGCACAATAGTAATAACTTAAACAGAAAAATTGGAAAAGCAAAATGGACAGCTGAAAAAATGCTGATCATGCTAAGGATCCTTCAAATGTACACTGTAAAATATAACTTGTTGTTTCAACTTAAAAATATGAGGTAAAGGGCTGCCTTAAAATTTTAAGTTAAGTCAAGAAATAGAGTTTGTTCTTATAACACAACCAATTGTTATCTTAATGAAAAATCACATGTTGTCTAAACTTTCATCTTAGTTTAGTTGACTGAGATTTGTTAGTCAGTTCAACTCCTTTAATTGTCATTTTTACTTGGGAAAACCCTTTCAGCTAAATTAAAATAATCTATTGTTTAAACTCTTGTCCTAGTTCAGTTGACTTGGGTTTTTAGTTAATTCAAATACTTTAGTAGTTCTTTTAACTTAGAATCTATTTTAGCTTAACTAACATAATCTGTTAGCTAAGTTGATTTAAGTTTATTAATTACCTGAGCTCCTTAAGGTAGCTGAGTGAACTTGTAAATCAGTTTCATTTTAATTATCAGAGTTGATTGACTGGATGTAAAGAAAAATGTGTATTAAACATCTTAAGTTTTGTTTTGTTTTTTTAGCTTTCTAACATCCATTTCAGCAAAACTACCTGTTAGGTTTATCTTAGATCTCAGGTTTAAATACCTACATTCCTTTAAATTAATTTTCTGTTGTTTACAGAAAAAAAAAACCCCACAGATTCCATTAAAGTCTATCTGATCATTTCATACAGAAAGTTTGTTTTAAGAACATGACAAGACAATTACTCATGAGCACCCAACATTCACCATTTATTGTGCCATCTTAGTCACCTGAGAAACAGAAAATCAGTGACGTAGCTCATCAGGCTCACAATCCATCAAAACTCAAAGGCTGCTCCTGTGAAACAATAAATTTGAACTTGGTCTTGAGCCCAGTTTGGGTGAAGATTAAATTCTGACCAATACTCTAGGAGCAGTAGTGATTCTTGTGAAGTAACAACATAAAGTCTGCATTAATGTAATGTATCAACGGGACACTTGCTATTTTAGAAAAGTTATTCTTTACATTTACAAAATTTTTAAACTTCATTGTGCTCAGTCACACCTGTTAGCATAAAACTTGAAATATTAAAATAGTACAAAACCTTTGATAAGTGACAGTAAAGATCAGTTTATAACAAGTAAGACATCAAACTCTTGTATTTGTCTTCGTTTACAATTGCAACAAATTCCACAGAACCAATATCTCTGAAAATGAGTGCATGCTTCTGAAACATTTGATAATATGAATATTTCAGAAACATCAGTTTGAGTCTGCTCAATTGCAAAACAAAGGAAAAACTACTGACTTGCATGAGATAAGCATCTGCAAAGTCCACCATTATATTGTTGTTCACATAAGTTTCTTAAACCATGAACAAATGAGTAATTGTCTAATCTGGAATGTAAAGTGTAGTCATTTAGTGACATACAAAAGTGAGAATGAGAACTTGCAAGAATAAAAAAAAAAACAAACAGTAAAATAAAACTGTCCTTAACACTAAGGCAATTGTATGCTGTGAGCATACAATTACAGTTCTGCATGGCTTTCTGCAAGAGTCTGTTTCTTAGACCATGCACTAGTGAGATGCACTGCCTTCCACCAATGTTCATTAGGATGTTCTGAATGACTTCAAAGATGTCCTTAAGTTCCTTTGGATAGTCTATGTTGAGGGCAAAAGAAGGCCCATCAGCATGGAAATGGCACTTGAGACATCCCTCAGATTAGACAGGATTACTGCCGCCTCAAGGACAACCAACACATCGATGAGGTCTTCTTCTTTCACCATCGCAATGCCAACTTTCATCCTCTTAGAAAACGTGTCTTCAATACCTGTCGGCTATAAAAGGGTTCAAAGACAAAAAAAAAAAAAAAAAAAATTACACAATTACAATTACACAATATCCCTTGTGCTTAAGAATTCATGTCTTTCCAAAGAAGAGCCATACTGATGCTTTGGATGATGGTGATTGGCTTTGGGTAACACTTATTAGTTGTTAAAGTTTTTTCAGAATGAGATATGCACCTCCATGTTACAAATCCATTTCTTGCTTTAAACAAAGACCATGTTCATAAATAACTGAGCATGTCTTCAATTGCAGAATTCAAACAAAATTTTCAATTTAAATGGTAAATGGCCTGTATTTGTATAGCGCTTTACTAGTCCCCTAAGGACTCCAAAGCGCTTTACACATTCAGTCATTCACACACATGGTGGATGACTGAATCGTGGCTGAAGAGTTGACAGTTCGCCTTATAATTGGAAGGTTGCCGGTTCGAGCCCCGGCTCCGACAGTTTCAGTCGTTGTGTCCTTGGGCAAGACACTTCACCTGTTGCCTACTGGTGGTGGTCAGAGGGCCCGGTGGTGCCAGTGTCCGGCAGCCTCGCCTCTGTCAGGGCGCCTGTGGCTACAATGTAGCTTGCCATCACCAGTGTGTGAATTTAAATCTACGTATGCTAAATATTGGCTGTGCTCTAAACCAAATCTGGCTGAGAATACATGAAATGTGCAAACTGCAGCTACACTACAGGATCAGATTGTGGCTCCATAGACAATGCTTCTTTAATCAGTTTATTGATTAAAGTTTATTTTTCCCCTATATTAACAGCATGAAAAAGAGCATATAGACATGGCTGAACAGGTTGCATAATTGGCACTGAATATCAACATCCACCTTTACCCAGCTGCCCAATGACTCTCGGCCAGTAACCTTTAATTGCTTACCCAGTCTACACAGTCTACACAGTCTCTTTTCCAGGGTCCAGGACATTTCACCAAAGTATTGCCCCCACAGCTGTAGCAGCCACTGCAGCCCCTTAAATATCCTAATATCTCTGCCATTACAATATACAATGTGAGAAATCAAACGTAAAGCTGAAGTGAACAGTACAGCAGCGAAATGTCAAAGACCCTGGTGAAGACATGAATAAACACAAGACACTAATAATATCAATGCTAGCTTGCCAGTTAGTTTCTCTGAAACCCAGACCAAATCCAGTGTCAAAGATCTTGTAATAATACATTTGGTGAGGAAAAAGTACATATGTTATCATGTGGCATCTATTGTTTCATAGATGCCACATGTTTCATTTAAAATCCACTGTGGTGCTGTCATTATTAAATTTACTAAAAGAAACAATGCTAACCTTCACAGTCTTGAAAGTGTGTGAGGATCTTCCTTTAGAAAATGAGGTCCTCTGTCCTCTTCCTTTGTGTAGGGCTCTGGTCAAAGAAGTCAAAAGAAAACAAAAACACTTTTTAAACAGTGTTTATGAAGCATGTAGACAGCTCCAAATTCACAGCTTTTTGATACATAATTCCATCAATATATGATTATCATTGGAGATTTTGAATCAGGCTTATCAGGATATTCAAGTAGAATATGATATCCAACCTACCACCAATATACATAGATTCTGTAAAAGTTACCACACTAAATGTCCAGTTGTGAAATATGATGACAGACTTTACTTAGCAGCTTTCTTTCAATGAGTTCATCAGTTGAACTGGATAACCTAAAACTTAAACAAAGGATTAGATTTCGCAGTTGAACACTTACATCATCTCCGAAGCATCTTATGAGCCTAGTTAGCCCTCCTATGCCGCTCTTGATTTTGTACAGCTCCACGAACCTCTCCATAATGGTCAAGCACAGGAAAAAGGAACCCTTTCAGGTCAACAGATGTAAGACGGGCAAATTCTGCTTCAACCTGAGCAATAGAAGAAGAGGGGTGGAGAGTACAGGCAGAATAAAAAAAAAGATTCTTTGAGACCCAAATTTAAGCAAACAGTCATCTGAGGCCCATTAGAGAAAACACAAACACACAAAAGCAAACAAACAAAAAGATGCACTTTACCTGCCGTTCAGCAAACAAGGAAGTTCAGAGAACAATAAGCTCTGTCTTGAAATCTTTTAAAGTAGAATGACTGTGAAAATGACTTATGTGATGTAAAACTTTAGTAAACATGCGATTAAAAGAACACTGAGTAAAAGGACAAGTAACAATTTCCTTATTCCTCAGATGTTTACCTTGATGAGCAATACTGTTTTAGTCCAACTGCCTCATTAAAGTTACACAACAGGCTTTTTACATTAAAGCCAGCAAGTCCATTACATACTCCCTTTTAGATCTGAAATACTGTGCAGATTCTGTGTATATGTAGTGGACAGCAATTTACCCAAAAGAGTGCAAAGTTTGCAAGTCCACCTCATTTAAATGACAAAGTCAGATGTGATCATCTAGACCTGTGAAAATAAATTAATGACAAACTTGCAGTTATGGATGTTATTACAACCACAAGAACCTAAACAGTCTGCTCCATTGCTTTTGTTAATGAATCATTTGTTGGTAACACGTCTGAATATTTAGTTTATGCCACCTGCATGTGATCATCAATAGTGCCACATTACTTCTTAAGAAGTACCCTGACACTACAATCTTTATATCATTTGTTCTACAGAGCTATTAAATTACAATATAATCTGAGGTGTTTCCAGTATGACAAAATGCACAAATTGTAACTTACCATTTGACTCCACTGACAAAAATAAATCCCCAGCATCAAGTTTGGCTTCACAGACCTAAAATAAGTAAAATAAAAATATATGTTATAATTATATTGTTTTCGCCATTTATTCATGTTTGCTAATTTTCTGACATATAAACAATGTTAGTTTTGTTACAATACAGAGAATGCAGTTTAATTAAAAGGTAAATTATGCAAAAAAAAAAAAAAAAACTTCTGCAGTATACCATGCCAAGAATCAGTGTCTCTGATGCCAATTATTTTATCACTACAGCTCTTTTAGTATGGAAACTCACACAATCTAGTCATACTGATCACAAGAGTTCAAAAATAAGTCAAAATAGTGAGCTGTTGTTAAGCATAAAGCATTTCAGGGTAACAAATAACTGCACAATAGAATTAAAGCAAAAAATAAACACACTGGAGGACTATCTGATAAAAACTAATATAATGCTGGTTTGTAGACCATATTTTGTCTCAGTCCTCAGTGCACTCTTGCAGCTTAGCATGCAGCAGTTAATAACAACTTAAGTGATTACATAGGGGTAAACAGATGACAACAAGCATCGGAGTCCTGCCAAAAAGTTCTTTTTGAACCCAGTCAGTTATTGGAAATATTGCCAAAATGAACTTCCACCAAAATACAACAGCCTGTGAACTTGAAAGAAATTTACAAGTACAGAGACAATATGAAATAAGCTTTATTAATTAGCTGAGTTAGCTTGCTAATATCACAACAGTGGTTGAGTGCACAACCTTAAAGCTAGCGGCACAATACTTGTGATTTGGTCAGTGCCACATTAAACCCATAAAAAAGGCCATATGTCAGTTTATTAGGTCAAGTTTGGTCATGACATACAAGCTGGACCTTGTCGGCTAAAGTTACATTAGCTAAAGCAAACATTTCGGTAAAAGAGAAAAACACACATCATGCCATAGATTCAAAACATGTTCCAACTTTTGTAGCTCTCTTTCCTTATAGTTATAACCAATGTTACTCACCTTGAAAGCATATTCCAAAGAAGACGATTAGAAAACGTCCAAGTAAAGTGAGCATGTCGTTAACCGCCAATTCCCCATGATGCACCTCGGTAGCAGTCACGTGAGGCAGTTTTGAATCCTGCTGTGCTCAACTTACCCACATTGTCAAGTTCACATAAGTTGCTGATTTAGCTGGACATGAGTTTTCAAGTTAGCTTTTTTTGGTGTAATTGGGACGTTTTTAACTTGTAATTCTATGTTATAACAACAACTTCAGTCATCTATCGTCAAACTGATATAGAATAATATGTTGAAATAACAAACATCTAGAATTACATTTTACAGTGTACTTGTTAAATGAAAAAAAAACTCAGCAAAAAAAAGTATAACAGTCACACAATCACAAATATGGACACCTATGGAAACACACATGTACAGAGAGACACACACAGGATCAAATTCAGTCAACCAGTCTAAATATATTGAATTTGAATCTTACAATGAGATCATCCCATAAAAAGGCTTTCTCTCTCTCTCTCTCTCTCTCTCTCTCTCTCTCTCTCTGTCACACAAACACACACACACACAGACACACACACACATTTTTTGCAGTCGATTTCTCATAATGACGACTCCCCTCAAACAAATGACCATAATTTCCTAACCGTAGGGGCTAGAACGGTCATTCTTACACCGTTTTGTTCAGAAGAGATGGGGGAATCTTCACGTGTTGACAATTTATCATTAAAATATGAATTATTAAAGATATTTGACTTCTAATGCACCATAACTGAGTAGAGCAAAGCAAAAACTGCCTTGACTTGCCCTCAAACAACGCTTTCTAACTCTAAATCTATTTGGAGTATCAATATCATTCTTTCACCGTAAGAGACAGCAGGCTTTGGTGAACAATCATGGAAATTTTCAGGTCTCTGTGGAAATCCATTAAAAAGATATGACGAGAGAAAAAAAGTGGTTCATTTCAGAGTTTGAAATCTGAAGAAATCTGAGCGAAGGACGAATTTCCTACCCTCAAACAAGTCTAACTCATTTCAGAACGGTAATAGGTGAGAAAGAAATTCTTGAATTGTGAGCGTCAGGAGTGTCTGAAGATATATTGGCACAAGCCTCATGTCTTAACTTCGCTGCGTTAAGGAGATATGACGATTTGAAAATGCCTCTCATTAGAGAAATCCAGCGGTGATTGTGAACAAGCTCTCCATTGACTTTCTATGCAGAGTTTCCAGACTTTGTGTTGGTCTGAGGAGATTTGCCAAAATTCTATTATACAGAAATACTGTAATCAGCACATATACTGTAACATGACAGAAATTCCTCCACTTAGTAGTAATACTATAACATAACACAAATATTATGATTTGGCACAAAAACCATGATTTGGCAAAATACTATGATTGAGCAGAAGTACTAAGATGTAGTAAAAGTACTTTGACTTAACAGAAATACAATTATAGAGGAGTAATACTTTAAAATGGGAGAAATATTGATACACACACACATACACAGAGCCTAAAGGGAACAGTATTTGTGCCATGGAGTGTTAACAAGAATCTGAGGTCAATATTAGAAAAGCTGCTAAAATCATAAAAGTTTTCAGAATTGTAATAAATGATGAATATGAATTAGTGGTCTGTGACAGTGTATTAATTTGTAGGGAAAAAAGCATGTTAACCAAGGTGGAATTGAACCCACGACCTTTGGGTTGCAGACCTGTGTCATTACAAACTGTGCCACTGGGAAAGAGAAGGAGGGCCTGGAAAACAGGGTGATGAGCAGTCAGAATTAGATCGCGGTGAGAGGCAAAGAGCGCCGTTTTTTGGAGTTACAAAATGTCGTGTAACTCAAAAACTAGGTGGACTAGAAGCATAATTCTTGTACTGGGTGAATCAGCGGACTTTGGTGTACTTTGACTGTGATTTTCATTGCTCTTTGTACATCCGTCGCTGAGATATGATGAGAGAAGAAAGGGCAGACCTCAGATATGATTGGCTGGCTGGGAAGCTGTGCAGGCCCTGATATGTAAATTTGATTGTCTCAGTCCTCAGAGGATTGGCTGCCTGGGGACCTGGCAGAAATATATAGAAATACTATGATTAAGCATAAATACTACATTTAGCAGAAATACTGTATTAAGCACAAATCCTATAAAAAGCAAAAATACTATATTAAGCAATATAAATATCCTATAAAAAGCAAAAATACTGTACTATGATTTGGTAGAAAAACTATAATTAATCAGAAATACTATATTTGGCAGAAATACTATATTTAGCACAAATCTTATAAAATAGCAGAAATAGTATGATTCAGCACAATAGTAATAACTTAAACAGAAAATTGGAAAAGCAAAATGAACAGCTGAAAAATGCTGAACATGCTAAGGGTCCCTCAAATGTAATTGTTAAATGAAAAAAAAATGAGCAAAAAAAAGTATAACAGTCACACAATCACAAATATGGACACATATGGAAACACACATGCACAGAGAGACACACACAGGATCAAATTCAGTCAACCAGTCTAAATATATTGAATTTAAATCATACAATAAGATGCTGCCATAAAAACTCTCTCTCGCCTCCCTTTCTCTCTCTCTCACACACACACACACACACACACACACACACACACACATAGGGAGAGACAAGCAAGTTTCTAGGTCAGTCAAGCAGCCTGGGAGCTGCTAAATTTGAATCCACCAATCAGAGAGGCTGTGTACTTTTTCCCGCCAAAACAGGTGCAGCCGATTCTACACACTCAGCACAGAGAGAGACAGGATTTCTGCAGTGTATTTCTCATAGTGAGGATTCCTCTCAAACAAATGGCCATAATTTCCTAACCGTAGGGGCTAGAACGGTCATTCTTACACCTTTGTTCAGAAGAGATGGGGAATCTTAAAGTGTTTACAATTTATCATTAAAATATGAATTATTAAAGATATTTGACTTGTAATGCACCATAACTGAGTAGAGGCAAGCGAAAACTGCCTTGACTTGCCCTCAAACAACGCTTTCTAACTCTAAATCTATTTGGAGTATTGATATCATTCTTTCACCGTAAGAGACAGCAGGCTTTGGTGAACAGTCATGGAAATTTTCAGGTCTCTGTGGAAATCCATCAAAAAGATATGTGTGGTTCATAAAAGTGGTTCATTTCCAGAGTTTGAAATCTGAAGAAATCTGAGCGAAGGACGAATTTCCTACCCTCAAACAAGTGTAACTCATCTCAGAACGGTAATAGGTGAGAAAAAATTCTTGAATTGTGAGCGTCAGGAGTGTCTGAAGATATACTGGGACAAGCCTCATGTTTTAACTTCGCTTCGTTAAGGAGATATGACGATTCGAATATGCCTCTCATTACAGAAATCAAGCGGTGATTTTGAACAAACTCTCCATTGACTTTCTATGGAGAGTTTTCAGACTTCGTGTTGGTCTGAGGAGATTTGCCAAAATTCTATAAATCTCACAACAATGATGGTGACATTTTCGGAAAGCCAGCAAAAATGCCTACGTTTTGATGTATAATTTGTGGAAGTTGAGTGAAAATTGAGCAAGTAGCAAGAAGTTGTTCGGACATGAAGAGAAGACTGCGAAACCTACAGTGGCACACTGGAAGCCAAGTGCATAGCAACCATAACAACGCATGTATTTTCTGAAAAATCACAATTTTGCAACTCAAAACTTTAAGAGGATAAAAGTAAAACTGTAACAGATATGAAAAAGCTGAATCATTCATGAATAGCCCAATAATTTGTGAACATTTTAAAGTTTGAATGGTTGTTCTACGTGAAAGTAGGAAAAAGTAGTTAAGTTTCAAAAACAAGCAAGTTTTAGCAGAATTGCGGAAGTTTCCCATTCATTTCAATGGGACAAATTAAAGGAAAAAAGCTTAATATTTTAAAAAGTATAATAGTTAAAAATACCAAAAGTCATAGCGCACATTAGCAGAAATAGCAGAATAGTTTAAAATTTGAACGGTGAAAATCGGCTGAAAATTGTGGAAGTAGAAAAGTGCCAAAAAAAGTGCAAAAATTGGCAACTAGAATAACTAGAAAAATTTGCATTTCCTGCGAAAATGCTGTGTGGATGCCTTATTGCTGAAGCTGTCTGCTCAAAAACTGAAAAAGATGAAAAGTTGCAAAAAGTTGTATGGTGGTGAAAAAAACAAAAATTGTCCTGAGCAGGATTCGAACCTGGCCCTCCTGGTCTCAAGGCAGCTACTCATCTCACTGAGCTAAACTCAATCTCTCAAAAAAGAGGAGGAGAGACTGACAATTCTGCTAAAATGAGCAGAAGCTGCTCATTTTTTGTGCTGAGAAGAGGCGAAAAGGCTGAAAATTTTGCAGGAAAGAGATAAATCAGCAGAATTTCTGCGGAAAAGAGGTAGAACAAAAGAACAAAAGAGAAAACTGAAAACAGGTTTTGCTATGACCGGGATTTGAACCTGGCTCTTCTGGTCTTAAGGCAGCCACTCATCTCACTGAGCTAAACTCACTCTGACAAAGCAAAGGTGGAGAGACGGACAATTCTGCTGAAATGAGCAGAAGCTGCTGAGAATTGTGCTGATAAGAGGAGAAGAGGTTGAAAACTTTGCAGAAAAGAGGTGAATCAGCAGAATTTCTGCTGAAAAGAGGTAAAGAAGCAGAAAGTTGCGCTGAAAAGACATGAATCAGCAGAATTTTTTGCTCAAAAGTGTTTTTTCTGAAAACAGCTGAGATTTGTGCTAATAAGAGGTGAAAAGGCTGAAAATTTTGCAGAAGAGGTGAATAAGCAGAATTTGGCCTTAAAAGAGGTGAAAATTCTGCTGAAAAGAGTTCAATCAGCAGAATTTCTGCTGAAAAAGAGTTCTGCAGAACTCTTTTCAGAATTCTGCTGAAAAGAGGTTTTGCTGAAAACAGCAGAAAACTGCTGGGATTTGTGCTGAAAAGTGGTGAAAAAACTGAAAATTTTGCTGAAGAGGGGTGAAAAAGCTGAAATTGAGTTAAAAAAGTTTAACTGTTAAGTGAAAGAAATGTTGCCATAAGCGGGATTTGAACCCTGGCCTCCCAGTCTGAGAACTGATGCTCATCTCACTGAGCTAAACTCACTCTGACAAAGAAGAGGTGGAGAGACGGACAACTCTGCTGAAATGAGCAGAAGCTGCTGAGAATTGTGCTGATAAGAGGAGAAAAGGCTGAAAATTTTGCAGAAAAGAGGTGAATCAGCAGAATTTCTGCTGAAAAGAGGTAAAGAAGCAGAAAGTTGCACTGAAAAGACATGAATCAGCAGAATTTTTTGCTCAAAAGTGTTTTTTCTGAAAACTGCTGAGATTTGTGCTAATAAGAGGTGAAAAGGCTGAAAATTTTGCAGAAGAGGTGAATAAGCAGAATTTGGCCTTAAAAGAGGTGAAAATTCTGCTGAAAAGAGTTCAATCAGCAGAATTTGTGCTGAAAAGAGTTCTGCAGAACTCTTTTAGAATTCTGCTGAAAAGAGGTTTTTGCTGAAAACAGCAGAAAAAGCTGGGATTTGTGCTGAAAAGTGGTGAAAAAACTGAAAATTTTGCTGAAAAGGGGTGAAAAAGCTGAAATTGAGTTAAAAAAGTTTAACTGTTAAGTGAAAGAAATGTTGCCATAAGCGGGATTTGAACCCCGGCCTCCCAGTCTGAAAACGGCTGCTCATCTCACTGAGCTAAAACACAGCGCAACCGGGCAAGGAAAACTAGTGACCAGACTGATAATGTGGCAGAAATGGGCAAAAAATATTGCATAAAAAAATCAATATCTCAAAAAGTATAGAAATTATGATCACCAAAAGATATAGCGCACATTAGCAGAAAGAGCAGAATTTTTTAAAGTTTGAATGGAGAAAATCGGCTGAAAACTGAGGGAGTAGTTAAGCGCCAAAAAACGTACGGAAGCAACTAGAATAAAGTAGAATAAAGAATAAAGAGAAACAGGAACTCAATAGTGTGGAAGCCCTTTGAGGGCATCCACACAATAAAGTAGGATAAAGAATAAAGAGAAACAGGAAAACAATAGTGTGGATGCCTCCAGCATCCACACAACTAGAAAAATTTGCATTTCCTGCGAAAATGCAGTGTGGATGCTTTAAAGCTGAAGCTGTCTGCTGAAACTAGCTGAAAAAGCTGAAAAGTTGCAGAAATTGTAAAAACTTTGCATAAGCAAAGGAACTTTGCTAAAATGTAGTGACTTAGCAGAACTGCAATATCTTAGAGGAAACATAATACTTGGCAGAAATACAATAGCATAGCAGAACTTAGCAGAAATATTGTAACTTACCAGAAACACGATAACTTGTCAAAAATACAAGAATTTAGGAGAAATTGTATAAGATAACAGAAAGAATATATTTAGCCAAACATTCTTAAACATTACAGAAATACTATGATTTAGAAAAACAGTACAACATAGCAGAAATGCTGTGATTTACCAGAGACACTGTAATATACTATGAATATTTTAATTTTATATGAATACTATGTTTTAACAAAAATACTCCAGTTTAGCACAAATATTATAACATAGCAGAAATACTATTCTATAGCAGAAATGCTATATTTAGAAAGAAAAATATAATATAGTGGAAATACTATGATTTAGCAGAAATCCTACAATATAGCTTAATAACAATGATTTAGAAGAGATACTATGATTGAGCAGAATAGTAATAACTTAAGTGAAAATATTGGAAAGGTAAAATGACAAGCTGAATAAAAAGGAACATGGTTAAGTTCGCTGAAAACTATTTGTTATTCACCTGTGAAAAAATAAAACAAAAATACATTTAGAAGAAAAACAAATAAGAACAGTCAACAGATACATAAGAAATCAAATATAGATACACAAATGTACAGAGAGAGACACACAGGCAGGGTCTATGCCAGTCAACCAGTCTGAATATATTACATTTTATCCAACAATGAGATGCTACCCTAAAAGGGTCTTTCTGTGTATCTCTCTCTCTCTCTCTCTCTCTCTCTCTCACTCACACAAACACACACACACACACACGCACACACACGCACACGCACACGCACACACACACACACACAGCAGCAGCAGCAGCAGAAAGTGAACAGGGGCTGTTAGCAGCATGTTTCTAGGTCAGTCTTGCAAGCCTGGGAGCTGCTAAATTTGAATCCACCAATCAGAGATGCTGTGTGCTTTTTCCCGCCAAAACTGGTGCACCAAGTGCAGGCTTTTACACATGCAGCACAGAGAGAGACAGGATTTTTGCAGTCTATTTCTCATAGTGAGAATTCCCCTCAAACAAACAGCCATGAATTTCTAACCGTAGGGGCTAAAACAGTCATTCTTAGACCATTTTATTCAGAAGACATAGGGGAATCTTGAAATGCTGACCACTGAAAATAAAAATATGAAATATTAGAGATATATGACATAGAGAATTGGTTGGCTTAGAAGCCATGAAGGTCCCAATATGCAAATCTGAATGTGCCAGGCCTCAGATATGATTGGTTGTCTTAGAAGCCATATAAAAAGCAGTAAAACTGTACTATGATTTGGTAGAAAACTATAATTAATCAAAAATACTATATTTGGCAGAAATACTATTTTTAGCAGAAACACTATATTTAGCACAAATCTTATGAAATAGCAGAAATAGTATGATTTAGCAGAAATGCTGTATTTAGCACAAATACTGAAAAGCAGCAGAAATGCTATGACTTAGCACAATAGTAATAACTTAAATAGAAAAATTGGAAAAGCAAAATGGACAGCTGAAAAAATCCTGAACATGCTAAGGGTCCCTCAAATGTAATTGTGAAATGAAAAAAAAAAATCAGCAAAAAAAGTATAACAGTCACACAATCACAAATATGGAAACATGGAAACACACATGCAGAGAGAGACACACAGGATCAAATTCAGTCAACCAGTCTAAATATATTGAATTTAAATGACAGACAGACAGACAGACAGACAGCATCAGCAAGTGAACAGGGGCTGTTAACAGCATGTTTCTAGGTCAGTCAAACAGCTGTGAGCTTCTCAATTTGAATCCACCAATCAGAGAGGCTGTGTGCTTTTTCCCGCCAAAACTGGTTCACTAAGTGCAGGCTTTTACACATGCAGCACAGAGAGAGACAGGATTTTGCAGTCTATTTCTCATAGTGAGAATTCCCCCAAACAAACAGCCATAAATTTCTAACCGTAGGGGCTAAAACAGTCATTCTTAGACCATTTTATTCAGAAGACATAGGGGAATCTTGAAATGCTGACCATTTAAAATAAAAATATGAAATATTAGAGATATATGACATAGATGATTGGTGGGCTTAGAAGCCACGAAGGTCCCAATATGCAAATTTAAATGTGCCAGGACTCAGATATGATTGGCTGGCTGGGAAGCCATGAAGGTCCCAATATGTAAATTTGAATGTGCCAGGACTCAGATATGATTGGCTGGCTGGGAAGCCATGAAGGCAACAATATGCAAATTTGAATGTGCCAGGACTCAGATATGATTGGCTGGCTGGGAAGCCATGAATGCCCCAATATGCAAATTTAAATGTGCCAGGACTCAGATATGATTGGCTGGCTGAGAAGCCATGAAGGTCCCAATATGCAAATTTGAATGTGCCAGGACTCAGATATGATTGGCTGGCTGGGAAGCCGTCCAGGTCCTGATATGTAAATTTGAATATTAGGACTGACTCCCTGGGGACCTGGCAGAAATATATAGAAATACAATGATTACCCAGAAATACTGCATTTAGTAGAAATACTATGTTTTAGCACAAATACTATAAAATGGCACAAATACTATAATTAAGCAGAAATATTATATTAAGTACAAATCCTATAAAATAGCAGAAATAGTATGATTTAGCACAAATGCTGTATTTAGCACAAATCTTATAAAATAGCAGAAATAGTATGATTTAGCAGAAATGCTGTATTTAGCACAAATACTGAAAAGCAGCACAAATGCTATGACTTAGCACAATAGTAATAACTTAAATAGAAAAATTGGAAAAGCAAAATGGACAGCTGCAAAAGTCCCACAAGCACAGAGAGACAGACACAGGATCAAATTCAGTCAACCAGTCTAAATATATTGAATTTGAATCTTACAATGAGATCATCCCATAAAAGGCTTTCTCTCTCTCTCTGTCACACACACACACACACACACACACACACACAGGAGAGAAAATCAAGTTTCTAGGTCAGTCAAGCAGCCTGGGAGCTGCTAAATTTGAATCCACCAATCAGAGAGGCTGTGTACTTTTTCCCGCCAAAACAGGTGCAGCCGTTATTACACACACAGAGCACAGAGACAGGATTTCTGCAGTGAATTTCTCATAGTGAGGATTCCTCTCAAACAAATGGCCATAATTTCCTAACCGTAGGGGCTAGAACAGTCATTCTTACACCGTTTTGTTCAGAAGAGATGGGGAATCTTAAAGTGTTGACAATTTATCATTAAAATATGAATTATTGACGATATTTGACTTCTAATGCACCATAACTGAGTAGAGGCAAGCAAAACTGCCTTGACTTGCCCTCAAACAACGCTTTCTAACTCTAAATCTATTTGGAGTATCAATATCATTCTTTCACCGTAAGAGACAGCAGGCTTTGGTGAACAGTCATGGAAATTTTCAGGTCTCTGTGGAAATCCATGAAAAGATATGACGAGAGAAAAAGTGGTTCATTTCAGAGTTTGAAATCTGGAGAAATCTGAGCGAAGGACAAATTCCCTACCCTCAAACAAGTCTAACTCATTTCAGAACGGTAATAGGTGAGAAAATAATTCTTGAATTGTGAGCGTCAGGAGTGTCTGAAGATATACTGGGACAAGCCTTATGTCTTAACTTTGCTTCGTTAAGGAGATATGACGATTCGAATATGCCTCTCATTACAGAAATCAAGCGGTGATTTTGAACAAACTCTCCATTGACTTTCTATGGGGATTTTTGAGACTTTGTGTTGGTCTGAGGAGATTTGCCAAAATTCTATAAATCTCACAACAATGATAGTGACATTTTCTGAAAGCCAGCAAAAATACCTACGTTTTGATGTATAATTTGTGGGAGATGAGTGAAAATTAATCAAGTAGCAAGAAGTTGTTCGGACATGAAGAGAAGACTGCGAAACCTACAGTGGCACACTTAGAACCAAGTGCATAGCAACCATAACAACGCATGTATTTTGTGAAAAATCACAAAAATGAAACTCAAAACTTAAAGAGAGACAATATGAAAATGGTAACAGATATGAAAAAGCTGAATCATTCATGAATAGCCCAATAATTTGTGAACATTTTAAAGTTTGAATGGTTGTTCTATGTGAAAGTATGAGAAAGTAGATAAGTTTCAAAAACAAGCAAGTTTTAGCAGAATTGTGGAAGTTTTCCATTCATTTCAATGGGACAAAAAATTGCATAAAAAGCTTAATATTTTAAAAAGTATAACAGCAGAAAATACCAGAAGTCATAGCAGGAATTAGCAAAAAAAGCAGAATAGTTTAAAATTTGAACGGTGAAAATCGGCTGAAAATTGTTGAAGTAGTTAACGGACGAAAAACGTATGGGAAGCAACTTGAAGAATAACTAGAAAATTTGCATTTCCTGCGAAAATGCAGTGTGGATGCTGTAAAGCTGAAGCTGTCAGCTGAAACTAGCTGAAAAAGCTGAAAAGTTGCAGAAGTTGTAAAACCTTTGCAAAAATTGTAATAACTTTGCAGAAGCATAAGAACTTAGCAAAATGTAATTACTTAGCAGAACTGCAATAACGTAAAGAAAACATAATACTTGGCAGAAATACAATAACATAGCAGAACTTAGCAGCAGAAATTAGAATAAATATTGTAACTTAGCAGAAACAAGATAACTTTTCAGAAATACAGGATTTTAGCAAACATGGTACAAGATTACATAGATACTTTATTTAAACAAAATACCTAAACATTGCACAAATACTGTGATTTAGGACAAATACTACAACATAGCAGAAATGCTGTAATTCAGCAAATATATTATGCTATGGCACAAATAGAAAGAATATGCTCAAATACTATGATTTTGCTCAAATAATATGATTAAGCAATAATACTAAGATTTAGCAGAAATACTGTATTTAGCACAAACACCGAAAAGTAGCAGAAATACTGTAATTTAGCATAATAGTAATAACTTGCACAATTACAAATATGGACATGGTAAATGGCCTCTATTTATATAGCGCTTTTATGGTCCCTAAGGACCCCAAAGCTCTTTACATATCCAATCATTCACCCATTCACACACTGGTGATGGCAAGCTACGTTGTAGCCACAGCCACCCTGGGGCGCACTGACAGAGGCGAGGCTGCTGGACACTGGCGCCACCGGGCCCTCTGACCACCACCAGTAGACAACGAGTGAAGTGTCTTGCCCAAAGACACAACGACCGAGACTGTCCGAGCCGGGCCTCGAACCGGTAACCTTCCGATTACAAGGCGAACTCCCAACTTTTGAGCCACGATCGCCCCCATATATGGAAACACACATGCACAGAGACACACACAGGATCCAATTCAATCAACCAGTGTAAATATATTGATTTTAAATCACACAATAAGATACACCCATAAAAAGGCTCTCTCTCTCTCTCTCTGTCTGTCATACACACACACACACACACACACACACACGCAGCAGCAGCAGCAAAGCAAGTGAACAAACAGGGGCTGTACATACAGTGTTTCCTGTATGTTTCTAGGTGGGTCAAAAAGCCTGGAGCTGCTTAATTTGAATCCACCAATCAGAAAGGCTATGTACTTTTTTCCCGCCAAAACAGGTGCACCTGTTTTTACACACGCAGCACAGAGACAGGATTTGTGCAGTCTATTTTTCATAGTGAGGACTCCTCTCAAACAAATGGCTATAATTTCCTTACCAGCTGCCCCACTGGGAAAGACAGTGAGCTCTTGGGAAACGGGTGATGAGCAGTCAGAATTAGATCGCGGTGAGAGGCAAAGAGCGCCGTTTTTGGAGTTACAAAACGTCGTGTAACTCCAAAACTAGGTGGACTAGAAGCATAATTCTTGTACTGGGTGAATCAGCGGACTTTGGTGTACTTTGACTGCGATTTTCATTACTCTTTGTACATCCGTCGCTGAGATATGACGAGAGAAGAAACGGCAGACCTCAGATATGATTGGCTGGCTGGGAAGCTGGCAGGAATATATAGTAATAGTGTGATTAAGCATAAATACTACATTTAGCAGAAATACTGTATTAAGCACAAATCCTATAAAAAGCAGAAATACTATATTAAGCACAAATCCTATAAAAAGCAGAAATACTATATTAAGCAATATAAAAATCCTATAAAATGGTATAAAAAGCAAAAATACTGTAATATGATTTGGTAGAAAAACTATAATTAATCAGAAATACTATATTTGGCAGAAATACTGTAATCAGCACATATACTGTAACATGACAGAAATTCCTCCACTTAGTAGTAATACTATAACATAACACAAATGTTATGATGAGTTGAGCGGCTGGTACTCTGGTGCAGTCAGCACAATCTGGAGCTGAACACTCTTAAAACTGTAGAGATGACAGTGGACTTCAGGAGACATCCCTCAACTCTGCCCCCTCATCATATCAGACAGCCCTGTGTCGACTGTGGAGATCTTCAAGTTGCTGGGTACCACCATCTCCCAGGACCTGAAGTGGGAGACCAACATCAACTCCATCCTCAAAAAGACCCAGCAGAGGATGTACTTCCTGAGACAACTGGGGAAGTACAGTCTTCCACAGGAGCTGCTGATCCAGTTCTACACTGCAGTCATTGAGTCTGTCCTGTGCTCCTCCATCACAGTCTGGTATGGTGCAGCCACTAAACAGGACAGGTGCAGACTGCAGCGGACTGTACGGGCAGCAGAAAGGATCATCGGCGCCCCCTGCCCTCCATCCAGGATCTGTACCTCTCAAGAACCAGGAAACGGGCAGGGAAAATCATCACAGACCCCTCACACCCTGGACACAGACTTTTTGATCTGCTGCCCTCTGGCAGACGGTACAGAAGCCTGCAGACCAGGACCACCCGACACAGGAACAGTTTCTTTCCCTCACCATCTCCCTTCTAAACAGTTGAACTGTCACACTCTCCCCCACTGCCAGACTGCAACTGCACCTTATGTACATTCTGTAGTATTCATTCCACCTCATTTCATTTTGTATTTTCTGTATATACGTTTAGATTAGTTATTTATAGTTGGTTTACACAGCTTTGTGTATGTATGGGTATGCATGTGTAATGTATATATAGATACGTGTGTGTGTGTGTGCGCAAAGCGTGTGTGTGTGTGTGTGTGTGTGTGTGTGTGTGTGTGTGTGAGATTTACATTGCTGTGCTCGAGAGCCACCATCTACCGGAACCAAATTCCTTGTATTTGTATGCACATATACTTGGCCAATAAACATGATTCTGATGACTTGGCACAAAAACCATGATTTAGCAGAAATACTATGATTGAGCAGAAGTACTAAGATGTAGTAAAAGTACTTTGATTTAAGAGAAATCCAATTATGGAGGAGTAATACTTTAAAATGGGAGAAATATTGATACACACACACACATTCACAGAGCCTAAAGGGAAGAGTATTTGTGCCATGGAGTGTTAAGAAGAATGTGAGGTCCATATTAGAAAAGCTGGTAAAAAGTTTTGAGAATTGTAATAAATGATTAATATGAATTAGTGGTCTGTGATAGTGTATTAATTTGTAGGGCAAAAAACATGTTGTCCAAGGTGGAGTTGAACCCACGACCTTTAGGTTGCACACCTGTGTCATTACCAGCTGCCCCACTGGGAAAGACAGTGAGCACGTGGGAAACAGGGTGATGAGCAGTCAGAATTAGATCGCGGTGTGAGGCAAAGAGCGCCGTTTTTTGGAGTTACAAAACGTCGTGTAACTCCAAAACTAGGTGGACTAGGAGCATAATTCTTGTACTGGGTGAATCAGCGGACTTTGGTGTACTTTGACTGCGATTTTCATTACTCTTTGTACATCCGTCGCTGAGATATGACGAGAGAAGAAACTGCAGACCTCAGATATGATTGGCTGGCTGGGAAGCTGGCAGAAATATATAGTAATAGTGTGATTAAGCATAAATACTACATTTAGCAGAAATACTGTATTAAGCACAAATCCTATAAAAAGCAGAAATACTATATTAAGCACAAATCCTATAAAAAGCAGAAATACTATATTAAGCAATATAAAAATCCTATAAAAATGGTATAAAAAGCAAAAATACTGTAATATGATTTGGTAGAAAAACTATAATTAATCAGAAATACTATACTGGGTAGAAATACTATATTTAGCACAAATCTTATAAAATAGCAGAAATAGTATGATTCAGCACAATAGTAATAACTTAAACAGAAAAATTGGAAAAGCAAAATGGACAGCTGAAAAAATGCTGAACATGCTAAGGGTCCTTCAAATGTACATGTTAAATGAAAAAAAAACTCAGCAAAAAAAGTGTAACAGTCACACAATCACAAATATGGAAACATATGGAAACACACATGCACAGAGAGACACACACAGGATCAAATTCAGTCAACCAGTCTAAATATATTGAATTTAAATCATACAATAAGATGCTCCCATAAAAACTCTGTCTCGCCCTCTCTTTCTCTCTCTCTGTCACACACACACACACACACACACACACACACACACACACACACACATATAGGGAGAGACAAGCAAGTTTCTAGGTCAGTCAAGCAGCCTGGGAGCTGCTAAATTTGAATCCACCAATCAGAGAGGCTGTGTACTTTTTCCCGCCAAAACAGGTGCAGCCGTTTTTACACACTCAGCACAGAGAAAGACAGGATTTCTGCAGTCTATTTCTCATAGTGAGGATTCCTCTCAAACAAATGGCCATAATTTCCTAACCGTAGGGGCTAGAACGGTCATTCTTACACCGTTTTGTTCAGAAGAGATGGGGGAATCTTACAGTATTAACAATTTATCATTAAAATATGAATTATTAAAGATATTTGACTTCTAATGCACCATAACTGAGTAGAGGCAAGCGAAAACTGCCTTGACTTGCCCCCAAACAAAGCTTTCTAACTCTAAATCTATTTGGAGTATTGATATCATTCTTTCACCGTAAGAGACAGCAGGCTTTGGTGAACAGTCATGGGAATTTTCAGGTCTCTGTGGAAATACATCAAAAAGATATGACGAGAGAAAAAGTGCCTCATTTCCAGAGTTTGAAATCTGAAGAAATCTGAGCGAGGGACAAATTTCCTACCCTCAAACAAACCCAATTCATGGCCAAATGGTAATAGGTGAGAAAGAAATTCTTGAATTGTGAGCGTCAGGAGTGTCTGAAGATATACTGGGACAAGCCTCATGTTTTAAATTCGCTTCATTAAGGAGATATGACGATTCGAATATGCCTCTCATTACAGAAATCAAGCGGTGATTTTGAACAAGCTGTCCATTGACTTTCTATGGAGAGTTTTGCGACTTTGTGTTGGTCTGAGGAGATTTGCCAAAATTCTATAAATCTCACAACAATGATGGTGACATTTTCGGAAAGCCAGCAAAAATGCCTACGTTTTGATGTATAATTTGTGGAAGTTGAGTGAAAATTGAGCGAGTAGCAAGAAGTTGTTCGGACATGAAGAGAAAATTGCCAAAGGTACAGTGGCTCACTTAGAACCAAGTGCATAGCAACCATAACAACGCATGTATTTTGTGAAAAATCACAAAGATGAAACTCAAAACTTAAAGAGGGATAAGATGAAAACGGTAACAGATATGAAAAAGCTGAATCATTCATGAATAGCCCAATAATTTGTGAACATTTTAAAGTTTGAATGGTTGTTCTAGGTGAAAGTAGGAAAAAGTAGTTAAGTTTCAAAAACAAGCAAGTTTTAGCAGAATTATGGAAGTTTCCCATTCATTTCAATGGGACAAATTAAAGGAAAAAGCTTAATATTTTAAAAAGTATAAGAGCAGAAAATACCAAAAGTCATAGCAGGAATTAGCAGAAAAAGCAGAATAGTTTAAAATTTGAATGGTGAAAATCGGCCAAAAATTGTGAAAGTAGTTAACGGACGAAAAAACGAAAAAACGGGAGCAACTTGAAGAATAATAATAAAGAATAAAGAGAAACAGGAACTCAATAGTGTGGATGCCTAAAGCATCCACACAACTAGAAAAAATTTGCATTTCCTCTTGAAAATGCTGTGTGGATGCCTTAACGCTGAAGCTGTCTGCTGAAAAAGATGAAAAGTTGCAAAAGTTGTATGGTGGTGAAAAAAAATTGTCACCCTGAGCAGGATTCGAACCTGGCCCTCCTGGTCTCAAGGCGGCTATTCCTCTCACTGACCCAAACTCACTCTCACAAGGAAAGAGATGGAGAGACTGACAATTATGGTGAAATGAGCAGAAACTGCTGAGAATTGTGCTGAGAAGAGGTGAAAAGGCTGAAAATTTTGCAGAAAAGAGGTGAATCAGCAGAATTTCTGCAGAAAAGAGGCAGAACAAAAGAGAAAACTGAAAACAGGTTTTGCCATGACCGGGATTTGAACCTGGCCGTTCTCGTCTCAAGGCAGCTGCTCATCTCACTGAACCAAACTCTTTCTCTCAAAAACAAGAGATGGAGAATCTGACAATTTTGCTAAATGAGCAGAAGCTGCTGAGAGTTGTGCTGAGAAGAAGTGAAAAGGCTGAAAATTTTGCAGAAAAGAGGTGAATCAGCAGAATTTCTGCAGAAAAGAGGTAAAGAAACAATAAGTTGCGCTGAAAAGAGATGAATCAGCAGAATTTCTGCTCAAAGGCGGCTATTCATTTCCCTGAGCCAAAGTCATTCTTACAAAGAAGAGGTGGAGAGACGGACAATTCTGCTGAAATGAGCAGAAGCTGCTGACAATTGTGCTGATAAGAGGTGAAAAGGCTGAAAATTTTGCAGAAAAGAGGTGAATCAGCAGAATTTCTGCAGAAAAGAGGCAAAGAAGCAGAAAGTTGCGCTGAAAAGAGATGAATCAGCAGAGTTTCTGCTCAAAAGAGTTGTCTTTTTTCTGAATACAGCCAAAAAGCTGGAATTTGTGCTGAAAAGGGTGAAAAAATGAAAATTTTGCTGAAAAGGGGTGAAGAAGATGAAGAAGCTAAAGTATACTAAACCAAAGTATTTGTGCCAAAACACAGTGTTTCTGCCATATTGTGGTACTACTACATTACAACATGAATACGGATTAAAGATGAAAGAAACTGGCAACAAATTCCTCCACTACAAACCAGTCTGATACCACTTCTTTGCAGTGTTCACATTTACTAAGGCACTACCCAAAAGGCGCCACAAGAGGGCACTCCAACACAAGAGATGAGGTGAATGAGCAGAATTTCTGCTGAAAAGAGGCAGAAGGTTCTGTATGTAGAAAAAGAAACACTGTTGAACCATGTGTGAAATAAATAAAGAAATGAAATGAAAGAACAACCTGGTTCTGCTCAAATTCACCAATCAGAGGTACTGCCTCAGTCTGCTTCATCAGGCTGTGTACTTGTTTCTGCCATGGAGCGTTAACAAGAATCTGAGGTCCATATTAGAAAAGCTGCTAAAATCATAAAACTTTGCAGAATTGTAATAAATTAGCAATATAAATTACAAGTCTGTGATAGTGTATAAATTTGTAGTGAAAAAAAAAAAAAAAGCGTGGCCCAAGGTGGGATTGAACCCACGACCTTTGAGCTGCAGAGCCGTGTCATTACTGATTGCGCCACCTGGAAAGGGGCGGCGGTCTGAAAGACAGATACTTGGGCAGTCAGAAAATAGATCGCGGTGAGAGGCGAAAAACGCCGTTTTTGGAGTTACAAAACGTCGTGTAACTCAAAAACTAGGAGGGCTAGCAGCATAATTCTTGTACTGGGTGAATCAGCGGACTTTGGTGTATTTTGACTGCGATTTTCATAGCTCGTTCTACCTCTGTCGCGGAGATATGACGAGAGAAGAAACGGCTTCATTTCCAGAGTTTGAAGACTGAGAGAAGGACAGATTTCCACCCTCAAACAAACGTAATTCATTGCTCAACGGTAAGATGATTGTAAAACTGCTTCCACTGTGAGTGTCAGCAGTGTCTGAAGATATATTGGCACAAGCCTCATGTCCTAACTTTGCTTTGTTAAAGAGATTTGGCGATTTGAAAATGCCTCCCGCTTCAGAATTTCAGCTCTGAATTTCAAAACCTCCCATAGACTTTGAATGGGGAGTATTGAGACCTTGTGTCACTCCGAGGCAAATTGCAAAAAAAAACGGTAAATCTCACAATAAAGATAGTGACATTTTCTGAAAGCCAGCAAAAATACCTACGTTTTGATGTATAATTTGTGGGGGTTGAGTGGAAATTGAGCGAGTAGCAAGAAGTTGTTTAGACATGAAGAGAAAATTCAGAACGGACCAGCACTCACTCTGACTTAATTGCATAGCAACCATAGCAACGCATGTATTTTCTGAAAAATCCCAATTTTGCAACTGAAAACTTAAAGAGGTATAAGATTAAAACGGTAGAAGATCTGAAAAAGCTGAATCACACAGGAATAGCCCAATAATCTGAGAACATTTTACAGTTTGAATGGAGTTTCTAGGTGAAAGTATGACAAAGTAGTTAAGTTTCAAAGACAAGCAAGTTTTAGCAGAATTGTGGAAGTTTTCCATTCATTTCAATGGGACAAATTAAAGGAAAAAAGTGTAATATTTTAAAAATTATAATATTTATAAACACCAAAAGTCATAGCAGGAAAGAGCAGAAAGAGCAGAACAGTATAGAGTTTGAACTGAGAAAATCGGCTGAAAACTGAAAGAGCAGTTAAGTGCCGAAAAATGGGGGAGCAACCAGAATAAAGTAAAGATAAAGAATAAAGAGAAACAGGATCTCAATAGTGTGGAAGCCCTTTAAGGGCATCCACACAACTAGAAAAATTTGCATTTCCTGCGAAAATGCTGTGTGGATGCCTTAACGCTGAAGCTGTCTGCTGAAAAGCTGAAAAAGATGAAAAGTTGCAAAAAGTTGTATGGTGGTGAAAAAAAAACATATCGCCCTGAGCAGGATTCGAACCTGGCCCTCCTGGTCTTAAGGCAGCTACTCATCTCACTGAGCTAAACTCATTCTCTCAAGAAGAAGAGGAGAGACCGACAATTCTGCTAAAATGAGCAGAAGCTGCTGAGAATTGTGCTGAGAAGAGGTGAAAAGGCTGAAAATTTGGCAGAAAAGAGGTAAATCAGCAGAATTTCTGCAGAAAAGAGGCAAAGGAGCAGAAACTTGTGCTGAAAAGAGATGAATCAGCAGAGTTTCTGCTGAAAAGAGTTTTTTTTTCTGAAAACAGCCCAAAAAAATGGAATTTGTCCTGCAAAGGGGTGAAAAAAATGAAAATTTTGCTGAAAAGGGGTGAAGAAGCTAAAGCATACTAAATCAAAGTATTTGTGCCAAAACATAGTGTTTCTGCCATATTGTGGTATTTGTGCCACAAAAGTTACTACATTACAACATGAATACGGATTAAAGATGAAAGAAACTAGCAAGAAATTCCTCCACTACAAACCAGTCTGATACCACTTCTTTGGAGTGTTCACGTTTACTAAGGCACTACCCAAAAGGCGCCACAAGAGGGCACTCCAACACAACAGATGAGGTGAATGAGCAGAATTTCTGCTGAAAAGAGGCAGAAGGTTCTGTATGTAGAAAAAGAAACACTGTTGAACCATGTGTGAAATAAATAAAAAAATGAAATGAAAGAACAACCTGGTTCTGCTCAAATTCACCAGTCACAGGTACTGCCTCTGTCTGCTTCATCAGGCTGTGTACTTGTTTCTGCCATGGAGCGTTAACAAGAATCTGAGGTCCATATTAGAAAAGCTGCTAAAATCATAAAACTTTGCAGAATTGTAATAAATTAGCAATATAAATTACAGGTCTGTGATAGTGTATAAATTTGTAGTGAAAAAAAAACATGTGGACCAAGGTGGGATTGAACCCACGACCTTTGAGCTGCAGAGCCGTGTCATTACTGATTGCGCCACCTGGAAAGGGGGCGGCGGTCTGAAAGACAGATACTTGGGGAGTCAGAAATAGATCGCGGTGAGAGGCGAAAAACGCCGTTTTTTGGAGTTACAAAACGTCGTGTAACTCAAAAACTAGGAGGGCTAGCAGCATAATTCTTGTACTGGGTGAATCAGCGGACTTTAGTGTATTTTGACTGCGATTTTCATTGCTCTTTCTACCTCCGTCGCGGAGATATGACGAGAGAAGAAACGGCTTCATTTCCAGAGTTTGAAGACTGAGAGAAGGACAGATTTCCACCCCTCAAACAAACGTAATTCATTGCTCAACGGTAAGATAATTGTAAAAACTGCTTCCACTGTGAGTGTCAGCAGTGTCTGAAGATATATTGGCACAAGCCTCATGTCCTAACTTTGCTTTGTTAAAGAGATTTGGCGATTTGAAAATGCCTCCCGCTTTCAGAATTTCAGCTCTGAATTTCAAAACCTCCCATAGACTTTGAATGGGGAGTATTGAGACCTTGTGTCACTCCGAGGCAAATTGCGAAAAAAACGGTAAATCTCACAATAAAGATAGTGACATTGTCTGAAAGCCAGCAAAATACCTACGTTTTGATGTATAATTTGTGGGGGTTGAGTGCAAATTGAGCCAGTAGCAAGAAGTTGTTTAGACATGAAGAGAAAATTCAGAGCGGACCAGCACTCACTCTGACTTAATTGCATAGCAACCATAGCAACGCATGTATTTTCTGAAAAATCACAATTTTACAACTGAAAACTTAAAGAGAGATAAGATTAAAACGGTAGAAGATCTGAAAAAGCTGAATCAGACAGGAATAGCCCAATAATCTGAGAACATTTTAAAGTTTGAATGGAGTTTCTAGGTGAAAGTATGACAAAGTAGTTAAGTTTCAAAGACAAGCAAGTTTTAGCAGAATTGTGGAAGTTTTCCATTCATTTCAATGGGACAAATTAAAGGAAAAAAGTGTAATATTTTAAAAAGTATAAGAGTAATAAACACCAAAAGTCATAGCAGGAATTAGCAGAAAGAGCAGAACAGTATAGAGTTTGAACTGAGAAAATCGGCTGAAAACTGAAAGAGTAGTTAAGTGCCGAAAAATGGGGGAGCAACCAGAACTAGAAAAATTTGCATTTCCTGCGAAAATGCAGTGTGGATGCTGGAATGCTGAAGCTGTCAGCTGAAACTAGCTGAAAAAGCTGAAAAGTTGCAGAAATTGTAAAAACTTTGCAGAAGCAAAGGAACGTTGCTAAAATGAAGTAACTTAGCAGAACTGCAATATCTTAGAGGAAACATAATACTTGGCAGAAATACAATAGCATAGCAGAACTTAGCAGAAATATTGTAACTTACCAGAAACACGATAACTTCCCAAAAATACAAGAATTTCGGAGAAATAGTATAAGATAACAGAAAGAATATATTTAGCCAAACATTCTTAAACATTACAGAAATACTACTCTATAGCAGAAATGATATATTTAGAAAGAAAAATATAATATAGTAGAAACACTATGATTTAGCAGAAATCCTACAATATAGCTCAATAACAATGATTTAGAACAGATACTATGATTGAGCAGAATAGTAATAACTTAAGTGAAAATATTGGAAAGGTAAAATGACAAGCTGAATAAAAGGAACATGGTTAAGTTTGCTCAAAACTAATTTTTGTTCACCTGTGAAAAATAAAATAAAAATATTTTTAGAAATACAAATAAGAACAGCCAACAGATACACACAAAATTAAATATGGATACACAAATCAACAAATACACACAAAATCAAATATGGATACACAAATGTACAGAGAGACACACACACAGGGTCTATGCCAGTCAACCAGTCTGAATATATTATATTTTTATCCAACAATGAGATGCTGCCCTAAAAGGGCTTTGTGTGTCTTTCTCTCTCTCTCTCTCTCACACACACACACACACACACTCAAACACTCACACCCACACTCAGGCTCACACACACACGCACACACACACACACATAGCATCAGCAAGTGAACAGGGGCTGTTAACAGCATGTTTCTAGGTCAGTCAAACAGCTGTGAGATTCTCAATTTGAATCCACCAATCAGAGGGGCTGTGTGCTTTTTCCTGCAAAACTGGTGCACCAAGTGCAGGCTTTTACAGCACAGAGAGAGACAGGATTTTTGCAGTCTATTTCTCATAGTGAGGACTCCCCTCAAACAAACAGCCATAAATTCCTAACCAGAGGGGCTAAAACGGTCATTCTTAGACCGTTGTGTTCAGAAGACATGGGAGAATCTTGAAATGTTGACCATTTAAAATAAAAATATGAAATATCATAGATATATGACATAGATGATTGGTTGTCTTAGAAGCCATGATTGCCCCAATATGCAAATTTGAATGTGCAAGGCCTAAGATATGATTGGCTGGCTGGGAAGCCATGAAGGCAACAATATGCAAATTTGAATGTGCAAGCCCTCGGATATGATTGGTTGTCTTAGAAGCCATATAAAAAGCAGTGAAACTGTACTATGATTTGGTAGAAAAATATAATTAATCAAAAATACTATATTTGGCAGAAATACTATTTTGTAGCAGAAACACTATATTTAGCACAAATCTGATGAAATAGAAGAAATAGTATGATTTAGCAGAAATGCTGTATTTAGCACAAATACTGGAAAGCAGCAGAAATGCTATGACTTAGCACAATAGTAATAACCTAAATAGAAAAATTGGAAAAGAAAATGGACAGCTGAAAAAATCCTGAACATGCTAAGGGTCCCTCAAATGTAATTGTTAAATGAAAAAAAAAAAACAGCAAAAAAAAGTATAACAGTCACACAACCACAAATATGTACAAATATGGTAACACACATGCACAGACAGACACACACAGGATCAAATTCAGTCAACCAGTCTAAATATATTGAATTTAAAACACACACACACACACACACACACACACACACACACACACACACAACATCCAATTCAGTCAACCAGTCTAAATATATTGAATTTGAATCTTACAATGAGATCATCCCATAAAAGGCTTTCTCTCCTCTCTCTCTCTCTCCTCTCTCTCTCTCACACACACACACACACACACACACAAGATCCAATTCAGTCAACCAGTCTAAATATATTGAATTTAAATCTTACAATGAGATCATCCCATAAAAAGCCTTTCTCTGTCTCTCTCTCTCTCTCTCTCTGTCACACACACACACACACACACAGATCCAATTCAGTCAACCAGCCTAAATATATTGATTTTGAATCTTACAATGAGATCATCCCATAAAAGGCTCTCTCTCTCTCTCGCTCTCTCTGTCACACACACACACACACACACACACACACAGATCCAATTCAGTCAACCAGTCAAAATATATTGAATTTGAATCTTACAATGAGATCATCCCATAAAAGGCTCTCTCTCTCTCTCTCTCTGTCACACACACACACACACACACACACACACACACACACACACACACACACAGGAGAGAGAAGTAAGTTTCTAAGCGCAGTCAAGCAGCCTGGGAGCTGCTGAATTTGAATCCACCAATCAGAGAGCCTGTGCCCTTTTTCCCGCCAAAACAGGTGCACGCAGCACAGAGAGACACAGGATTTTTGCAGTCTATTTCTCATAATGACGACTCCCCTCAAACAAATGACCATAATTTCCTAACCGTAGGGGCTAGAATGGTCATTCTTACACCGCTTTTGTTCAGAAGAGATGGGGAATCTTAAAGTGTTGACAATTTATCATTAAAATATGAATTATTAAAGATATTTGACTTCTAATGCACCATAACTGAGTAGAGCAAAGCAAAACTGCCTTAAATTGCCCTCAAACAACGCTTTCTAACTCTAAATCTATTTGGAGTATCAATATCATTCTTTCACCGTAAGAGACAGCAGGCTTTGGTGAACAATCATGGAAGTTTTCAGGTCTCTGTGGAAATCCATTAAAAAGATATGACGAGAGAAAAAAGTGGTTCATTTCCAGAGTTTGAAATCTGAAGAAATCTGAGCGAGGGACGAATTTCCTACCCTCAAACAAGTCTAACTCATTTCAGAACGGTAATAGGTGAGAAAGAAATTCTTGAATTGTGAGCGCCAGGAGTGCCTGAAGATATACTGGGACAAGCCTCATGTTTTAACTTCGCTCGTTAAGGAGATATGACGATTCGAATATGCCTCTCATTGCAGAAATCAAGCGGTGATTTTAAACAAACTCTCCATTGACTTTCTATGGAGAGTTTTCAGACTTTGTGTTGGTCTGAGGAGATTTGCCAAAATTCTATAAATCCCACAACAATGATAGTGACATTTTCGGAAAGCCAGCAAAAATACCTACGTTTTGATGTATAATTTGTGGAAGTTGAGTGAAAATTGAGCAAGTAGCAAGAAGTTGATTGGACATGAAGAGAAGACTCATGAAACCTACAGTGGCACACTGGAAGCCAAGTGCATAGCAACCATAACAACGCATGTATTTTGTGAAAATCACAAAAAATGAAACTCAAAACTTAAAGAGGGATAAGATGAAAACGGTAACAGATATGAAAAAGCTGAATCATTCATGAATAGCCCAATAGTTTGTGAACATTTTAAAATTTGAATGGTTGTTCTAGGCGAAAGTATGAGAATGTAGTTAAGTTTCAAAAACAAGCAAGTTTTAGCAGAATTGTGGAAGTTTCCCATTCATTTCAATGGGACAAATTAAAGGAAAAAAGCTTAATATTTTAAAAAGTATAATAGCATAAAATACCAAAAGTCATAGCCATCATTAGCAGAAATAGCAGAATAGTTTAAAATTTGAATGGTGAAAATCGGCTGAAAATTGTTAAAGTAGTTAAGTGCCAAAAAACGTACAAAAAGTGGCAACTAGAATAATAAAGTATAAAGAATAAAGAGAAACAGGAACTCAATAGTGTGGATGCATAAAGCATCCACACAATAAAGTAAAGACTAGAAAAATTTGCATTTCCTGCGAAAATGCTGTGTGGATGCCTTAACGCTGAAGCTGTCTGCTGAAAAGCTGAAAAACATGAAAAGTTGCAAAAAGTTGTATGGTGGTGAAAAAAAAATTTTCACCCTGAGCAGGATTTGAACCTGGCCCTCCTGGTCTCAAGGCGGCTACTCATCTCACTGAGCTAAACTCATTCTCTACAAGAAGAGCTGGACAGACTGACTATTCTGCTGAAATGAGCAGAAGCTGCTGAGAATTGTGCTGATAAGAGGGGAAAAAGCTGAAAATTTTGCAGAAAAGAGGTGAATTAGCAGAATTTTTGCTGAAAAGAGGTAAAGAAGCAGAAAGCTGCCCTGAAAAGAGATGAATCAGCAGAATTTCTGCTCAAAAGAGGTTTTTTCTGAAAACAGCTGAGGTTTGTGATAATAACAGGTGAAAAGGCTGAAAATTTTGCAGAAGAGGTGAATAAGCAGAATTTGGGCTGAAAAGAAGTGAAAATTCTGCTGAAAAGAGTTCAATCAGCAAAACTTCTGCTGAAAAGAGGTGAATGAGCAGAATTCTGCTGAAAAGAGGTTTTTGCTGAAAATAGAATCTGCTGAGAATTGTGCTGATAAGAGGTAAAAGGGCTGAAAATTTTGCAGAAAAGAGGTGAATCAGCAGAATTTCTGCTGAAAAGAGGCAGAACAACCTGGTTCTGCTCAAATTCACCAATCAGAGGTACTGCTTCTGTCTGCTTCATCAGGCTGTTTACTTGTATGTATTTCTGCCATGGGGTCTTGACAAGAATCTGAGGTCCATATTAGAAAAGCTGCTAAAAGCATAAAACTTTGCAGAATTTTAATAGATTATCAATATAAATTACAGGTCAGTGATAGTGTATCAATTTGTAGTGAAAAAAAAAAAGTTGAACAAGGTGGGATTGAACTCACGACCTTTGAGCTGCAGAGCCGTGTCATTACTGATTGCGCCACCTGGAAAGGGGGCGGGGGTTTGAAAGACAGAGACTTCAGCACTCAGAATTAGATCGCGGTGAGAGGCGAAAAACGCCGTTTTTTGGTGTTACAAAACGTCGTGTAACTCAAAAACTAGGATGGCTAGCAGCATAATGCTTGTACTGGGTGAATCAGCGGACTTTGGTGTACTTTGACTGCGATTTTCATTGCTCTTTGTACCTCCGTCGCGGAGATATGACGAGAGAAGAAACGGGTTCATTTGAACATAGTATTTATAATATAACATAGTCTTTCTTCTAAATCATAATATTTGAACCAAATGATAGTAGTTCTGCCAAATCACAGTATTTCTGGTAAATCACAGTGTTTGTGCCAAATCACAGTATGTGTACCAAATCATAGCACTTGTGACAAATCATAGTTGTTAGCTGAATCTGTGCTAAAACATAGCATTTCTGCTAAAACGTAGTATTTATACTAAATAATATTTGTTCTTACAAATCATAGCATTTGTGCTGAAACATAGAAAATTCTACCAAATCATAGTATTTGAGCCAAATCATACAATTTGTGCTGAAACATTATGTATGATTTATGATTTAGCAGAAACACTGGGACTTGGTAGAAATACTATGATTTACATGAAATACTTTGACTTAGCAGAAATACTATAATCTAGCAAAAAGTACTACAGAATAGCAGAAAATCTATCATTGAGCAAAATTACTAGGATTTAGCAGAAATACTATGATTTGGCACAAATACTATGTTTTAGCACAAAAAATATGTTTTGGCTCAAAAACTTTATTTTGCAGTTATACTATGATTTGGAAGGTGGAGGGGTGGAGGGGTGATATGGTGTGGTTTCTATGATTAAGAACAGGGTATACATTACAACATGAATACAGATTAAAGATTAAAGAAACTGGCAACAAATTCCTCCACTACAAACCAGTCTGATACCACTTCTTGCAGTGTTCACATTTACTAAAGCACTACCCAAAAGGCGCCACAAGAGGGCACTCCAACACAAGAGATGACCTATGTACACTGATGCACTTAGTAACAGTCAGCCTCCTACTTAGCCACTACGTAATACAGCGATATTACAGTGTACAAATTCACATAAATTTGCAGGAACAAAGAAACAAAGCAGGAACAAGCCCAAAACAATCAAAATAACTGGGCTGCCATAGCTATTAACTAACTAGCACATACGCTAAAGGTAACTAAAACCAATACACACAAGTAGCAGGGTAAACATCTTAAGCATGGAACATTAACTCACGTTTATGTGACACACACCATCCCCAACAAATACAGGATGGGCTATTTACTCCCTTCCCAGCAGCTCTCTCCTCAATCGTTAGCCCAGGAACAAAGGAAGACCATCTAGCTCAGAAGTCCCATGAATCCCCTCACTGCTCAGAGGCTGCTGGGTAATGTAGCTCACACTAACACAGGCTTTTCTGCAAGCACAAATACTATAACATAGCAGAAATACTGTGATTTTGTTGAAATACTATGCTTTGGCACAAATACCATGATTTGGCAAAAATACTATGATTTAGCAGAAATACTATGATTTAGCAGAAGTACTAAGATGTAGTAGAAGTACTTTGATTTAACAGAAATACTATTATGGAGGAGTAATACTTTAACATGGGAGAAATATTGATACAGACACAGAAACACATACACATACACAGAGCCTAAAGGGAACAGAGGTTGTTAAGAGTCTGGGCTTGGTATATCTAGGTCAGTTAAATTAGCTGCACCTGCTGTAATCAGCCCTTACACACACAGACACAGAGAGAGTATAAGTTTTCTGCAGTGTATTTCTCACATTCACATTCAGGATTCCCCTCGAACCTCCTGGTCTCAAGGCAGCTACTCATCTCACTGAGCCAAACTCATTCTCACAAAGAAGAGGTAGATAGACTGACAATTGTGCTGAAATTATCAGAAGCTGCTGAGAACTGTGCTGATAAGAGGCAAAAGGATGAAAATTTTGCAGAAAAGAGGTGAATCAGCAGAATTTCTGCAGAAAAGAGGCAAAGAAGCAGAACGTTGTGCTGAAAAGAGGTGAATCAGCAGAGTTTCTGCTGAAAAGAGTTTTTTTTCTGAAAACTGCCAAAAAAGCTGGAATTTGTGCTGAAAAGGGGTGAAAAAAATGAACATTTTGCTGAAAAGGGGTGAAGAAGCTAAAGTATACCAAATCAAAGTATTTGTGCCAAAACATGGTATTATTCTGCCATATTGTGGTATTTGTGCCACAAAAGTTACTACATTACAACATGAATACGGATTAAAGATGAAAGAAACTGGCAACAAATTCCTCCACTACAAAGCAGTCTGATACCACTTCTTGCAGTGTTCACATTTACTAAGGCACTACCCAAAAGGCGTCACAAGAGGGCACTCCAACACAAGAGATGACCTATGTACACTGATGCACTTAGTAACAGTCAGCCTCCTACTTAGCCACTACGTAATACAGCGATATTACAGTGTACAAATTCACATAAATATGATTTGGCAGAAATACTAAACTTTGCCACAAATACTATAATTGAGTACAAGTACTCTAAGATAACAGAAATACTATGATTTAGCAGAAATACAATGTTTTTGCAGAAACACTGTAATTTCACTCAAATACTATGAGATAGCAGTAATACTATGATTTGGCAGAAATGCTACGTTTTAGTACAAATACTATGACAAAGCAGAAATACTATGACTTAGAAGTAATACTATCACAAAAGGGATTCCTCAAAATACTATGAAATTGCAGTAATTCTATGATTTGGCAGAAATACGGTACTTCATACAAATACAATGCTTTGGTACAAATACTATATTTTGGTTTGAATACTATGATTTGCAACAAATACTATGATTTGGCACGAGTAGTATGATTTAGTACAAATACTACGAATTGGCAGAAATACTGTGACTTAGTAGTAATACTATAACATAACAGATATACTGTTATGCTGCAGACAGTCTATGTTTCAAACCTAGCCCTCCTGGGCTCAAGGCGGCTACTCATCTCACTGTGCCAAACTGACTCTCACAAGGAAGGAGATGGAGAGACTGACAATTATGGTGAAATGAGCAGAAGCTGCTGAGAATTGTGCTCATAAGAGGTAAAAGGGCTGAAAATTTTGCAGAAAAGAGGTAAATCAGCAGAATTTCTGCAGAAAAGAGGGAAAGAAGCAGAACATTGCGCTGAAAAGAGGTGAATGAGCAGAATTTCTGCTGAAAAGAGGCAGAACAACCTGGTTCTGCTCAAATTCACCAATCAGAGGTACTGCTTCTGTCTGCTTCATCAAGCTGTTTGCTTGTATGTATTTCTGCCATGTGGTGTTGACAAGAATCTTGAGGTCCATATTAGAAAAGCTGCTAAAATCATAAAACTTTGCAGAATTGTAATAAATTAGCAATATAAATTACAGGTCAGTGATAGTGTATAAATTTGTAGTGAAAAAAAAAAACGTGGACCAAGGTGGGATTGAACCCACGAGCTTTGAGCTGCAGAGCCGTGTCATTACTGATTGCGCCACCTGGAAAGGGGCGGCGGTCTGAAAGACAGATACTTGGGCAGTCAGAAAATAGATCGCGGTGAGAGGCGAAAAAACGCCGTTTTTTGGAGTTACAAAACGTCGTGTAACTCAAAAACTAGGAGGGCTAGCAGTATAATTCTTGTACTGGGTGAATCAGCGGACTTTGGTGTATTTTGACTGCGATTTTCATAGCTCGTTCTACCTCCGCCGCGGAGATATGACGAGAGAGAAACGGCTTCATTTCCAGAGTTTGAAGACTGAGAGAAGGACAGATTTCCACCCCTCAAACAAACGTAATTCATTGCTCAACGGTAAGACAATTGTAAAACTGCTTCCACTGTGAGTGTCAGCAGTGTCTGAAGATATATTGGCACAAGCCTCATGTCCTAACTTTGCTTTGTTAAAGAGATTTGGCGATTTTAAAATGCCTCCCGTTACAGAATTTCAGCTCTGAATTTCAAAACCTCCCCATAGACTTTGAATGGGGAGTATTGAGACCTTGTGTCACTCCGAGGCAAATTGCAAAAAAACGGTAAATCTCACAATAAAGATAGTGACATTGTCTGAAAGCCAGCAAAAATACCTACGTTTTGATGTATAATTTGTGGGGTTGAGTGCAAATTGAGCCAGTAGCAAGAAGTTGTTTAGACATGAAGAGAAAATTCAGAACGGACCAGCACTCACTCTGACTTAATTGCATAGCAACCATAGCAACGCATGTATTTTCTGAAAAATCACAATTTTGCAACTGAAAACTTAAAGAGAGATAAGATTAAAACGGTAGAAGATCTGAAAAAGCTGAATCAGACAGGAATAGCCCAATAATCTGAGAACATTTTAAAGTTTGAATGGAGTTTCTAGGTGAAAGTATGACAAAGTAGTTGAGTTTCAAAGACAAGCAAGTTTTAGCAGAATTGTGGAAGTTTCCCATTCATTTCAATGGGACAAATTAAAGGAAAAAAGTGTAATATTTTAAAAAGTATAAGAGTAATAAACACCAAAAGTCATAGCTGGAATTAGCAGAAAGGGCAGAACAGTTTAGAGTTTGAACTGAGAAAATCGGCTGAAAACTGGAGGAGTAGTTAAGTGCCGAAAAACGTACGGAAGCAACAGGAATAATAAAGAATAAAGAGAAACAGGAAAACAATAGTGTGGAAGCCCTTGAGGGCATCCACACAACTAGAAAAATTTGCATTTCCTGCGAAAATGCAGTGTGGATGCTGTAAAGCTGAAGCTGTCAGCTGAAACTAGCTGAAAAAGCTGAAAAGTTGCAGAAGTTGTAAAACCTTTGCAAAAAATTGTAATAACTTTGCAGAAGCATAAGAACTTAGCAAAAATGTAATTACTTAGCAGAACTGCAATAACGTAAAGAAAACATAATACTTGGCAGAAATACAATAACATAGCAGAACTTAGCAGCAGAAATTAGAATAAATATTGTAACTTAGCAGAAACAAGATAACTTTTCAGAAATACAGGATTTTAGCAAACATGGTACAAGATTACATAGATACTTTATTTAAACAAAAATACCTAAACATTGCACAAATACTGTGATTTAGGACAAATACTACAACATAGCAGAAATGCTGTAATTCAGCAAATATATTATGCTATGGCACAAATAGAAAGAATATGCTCAAATACTATGATTTTGCTCAAATAATATGATTAAGCAATAATACTAAGATTTAGCAGAAATACTGTATTTAGCACAAACACCGAAAAGTAGCAGAAATACTGTAATTTAGCATAATAGTAATAACTTGCACAATTACAAATATGGACATGGTAAATGGCCTGTATTTATATAGCGCTTTTATGGTCCCTAAGGACCCCAAAGCTCTTTACATATCCAGTCATTCACCCATTCACACACTGGTGATGGCAAGCTACGTTGTAGCCACAGCCACCCTGGGGCGCACTGACAGAGGCGAGGCTGCTGGACACTGGTGCCACCGGGCCTCTCACCACCACCAGTAGACAACGAGTGAAGTGTCTTGCCCAAAGACACAACGACCGAGACTGTCCGAGCCGGCCTCGAACCGTAACCTTCCGATTACAAGGCGAACTCCCAACTTTTGAGCCACGATCGCCCCCATATGGAAACACACATGCACAGAGACACACACAGGATCCAATTCAATCAACCAGTGTAAATATATTGATTTTAAATCACACAATAAGATACACCCATAAAAGGCTCTCTCTCTCTCTCTCTCTGTCATACAGACACACACACACACACACACACACACACACACACACACACACACACGCAGCAGCAGCAGAAGCAAGTGAACAAACAGGGGCTGTACATATAGTGTTTCCTGTATGTTTCTAGGTGGGTCAAAAAGCCTGGAGCTGCTTAATTTGAATCCACCAATCAGAAAGGCTATGTACTTTTTCCCGCCAAAACAGGTGCACCTGTTTTACACACGCAGCACAGAGACAGGATTTGTGCAGTCTATTTTTCATAGTGAGGACTCTCTCAAACAAATGGCTATAATTTCCTTACCAGCTGCCCCACTGGGAAAGACAGTGAGCTCTTGGGAAACAGGGTGATGAGCAGTCAGAATTAGATCGCGGTGAGAGGCAAGAGCGCCGTTTTTGAGTTACAAAACGTCGTGTAACTCCAAAACTAGGTGGACTAGAAGCATAATTCTTGTACTGGGTGAATCAGCGGACTTTGGTGTACTTTGACTGCGATTTTCATTACTCTTTGTACATCCGTCGCTGAGATATGACGAGAGAAGAAACGGCAGACCTCAGATATGATTGGCTGGCTGGGAAGCTGGCAGGAATATATAGTGTAGCCGGATGGGCTACTCGCCTTTCTTTTCTCTCTCTCGCTCGCCCGCTCTACTGCTCTCGCTCTCTCCTGCGCTCGCTCTCACTGCAAAACTAGGTCAATTGGGAACCCACCTGCATGTTGATTGCAGGCTTGCATCAGGTATAAAGCAAAGCCTGTGCTTCTCTGAACTATTCCTCCCATGCATTCAGCACAAAGCAGTAGTAAATGCTGGCACTCTGCGACGGACTGATCGGCAAGAGTAGATCATATGACAGCCACAGGTATGCTCTTGCTAACCTCAGATTCCTCTCAGTATTGGAATGTATTGTAATAGTTTTTGCGGCCTGTTGTAGCGCGGCAGGTTGTTTTGTTCCGGCGTTGCGGAGAGAGGTGCTTGTGTGATCCTCCACCAGTGAGAGTATAGCACCTCCGGTCCTGGGGTAAGCTGTTAAAATTATTTTTATTAGCATTCACCACTACAAGAGGCTAAGGTTACATTTATCTGTTTTAGGGTTTGAGCGCTGCCTTCACCTCCGTGGCAACTCACTCAGCCTTAAGTGAAGAATCAAGACATCTGCCTAGCCGTTGTTGTGAGGGCTCCTCCTCAGTGGAGCCTGCTGTCTTGTCTTGTCTGGTTTTGAATTGTTTTATCGTGTCTTATCTTGTTTTATTAAGTAGGCCTACCATTTCCTGGTTCGCCTGGTTTTATTTTATTTTATTTCTGAACTGTGGCGTGTGCCCACGCTTCTGTGATCGGGCTGAAGCCATTCTTTGCCTGAGTGTCGTGCCGGGGATTTTAAATTGCCCCCGTTGCTGGTCTTAGCCTGTGGGGAGCCAGACCAGCTCGCGATTGAGGCTGGGACCATTACTACCAGTACGAGTGGACCCGCGGGGCACAAGCCTTCCTGTGTGTGTGTGTGTGTGTGTGTGTGTGGTTTCTTTTATTAAAGCTATTAAAGTGTGTTTTAGTTCTTTGTATCATCTGTAGCGAGCCTGACGCTCAGTGTCCTGTTATTCTTTTAACATATTTTTCTGTGTTTTCTTTTAGTGAACGGAGGACGTACCAGTGGCCCTGGGACCTTAGGTGGTGGGTCGTTTTCACACTTTCTTTTGTACAGCACCGGGTGGGCTGCAGTGATTTTCGTTTTGTGTGATTTTCTTTTGGGTCCACGGCTGCTGGTAAGTCCAAGTTCCATGATTGTTTTATTTTCACGTTAAGACACTGTCAACAATGACGCTACATTTTGGTTTCTAATATTTTATTTATTTTTATTATAAATAAACTGTTTTAATATTGGAGCCAACCTGCCTCGGAGTGCATCCTTGAATCTGTGCGGCCTCTTTTTATTCCTTTTATCTATTTTTCTTAAATATATTTCCTAGGGGTGAAAATCCCCTAGGTGGCGTTGTCATTTTATTTCCTTTTATCTAACCCCGCCGACCACTTGGTCACATACTTGGCGTTGGTCGACAGGATGCACATTTGAGGTAGATGTTTGGTTTTGTAAATTGTTTTATTTTTGTAGAGAGCATAGTTTACCTGTTTGAAGGCTCTATTTCTTTTTAAGTGTGATTATAGACAAGACAGCAGTATCCAGGTTTAGGAGGAAGAGTAATAGGATTTTAGCACCTTGCTGATTTAATTTTCCCTGTTTTGGTCTAAAATTTATTATGGAGGAAGAATTGCAGCAACTTAGAGACTTGGTAGCACAGTTAAAAGCAGATAATGAGCAATTGCGCCGGGATAGAGGCGCTGTGCTGGAGTCTGGTGGTGGTGCTGCGTCGGCCTCCCTCGCACCAGCTGGTTGCATACCAAATGTTGGTAGCCAGGCTGCTGTTACAGAGCGTTTGGTGGTGGTGCCTAGGGACCGTAAATGTCCCATGTTTAATGGCAGAACGGGCATCAATATAGCTGAATGGGTCGAAGAGGTTCAAGCGTGCATGCGTGCCCGGCACCTGTCTGTTGCTGATCAAGCATTCTTTATTTTTGACCATTTAGAGGGAGAAGCAAGGGAGGAGATCAAATTTCGCCCTAATTCAGAGCGAGGAGATCCTGCTCGCGTGTTGACCATTCTAAAGGAACTGTATGGTAATGCGCAGTCCTATGTCACTCTGCAGCAGGCTTTCTTTTCGAGGAGACAGCGGGAGGGAGAGACTTTGCAGGAGTTTTCCTTAGCGCTAATGGCTCTGATGGAGCAAGTGAAACAAAGTGCACCTGATGGTATGCGTAATGCAGAGGTGTTGCTCCGAGACCAGTTCGTAGAACATGTTGCTGACAGTGCTCTCCGCAGAGAGCTTAAACAATATGTTCGCCATGTGCCTACTGCCACCTTGTTAGAGGTGCGCGGGGAAGCGATTAGATGGGAAAGAGAAGGGTTTTCAGGCGGTGTTCACGATCGTGACTATTCTCATCCATCAGCGTACGGTTTCCAGTGTGGGGTGCACACTAGCCCTAGGTTCACTCCTGTTGGTACGCCTGAGTCCGAGTGGCGTGAGTTAAAGGAACTCCTAAAGCGCCAACAAGAGCAGCTAAATCAGCTCACTGAGACAGTGGTTTCTTTACAGAACCCCCGAAGAGGTGTTCGGCCTTCACGGGCTGGCTCGGTGATTTGTCGCCGGTGTCAGCAGCCAGGACACTTTGCTAGGGAGTGCACTGGGGAGCGGGTTTCACACCGCACCAGAGCAGGTTCTGATTCAGGCCCTCCTCGTACGGCAGTTGGTAATCACCTTTCCGCTACCCAGTCGGAAAACTAAAACCCTCTGAGCTGCAGAGCCACAGTTCAGGTGGGGAGTTCACTGGCTCACAGAAAGATAGGATTGGCAGGTTAATTTCATCGTGTCCAAAGATGGATGTGCTGATTAGTGGGGTGACTGTCCCTTGTTTGGTGGATACTGGTTCCATGGTTTCCACCATTACAGAGAGCTTTTTTTTGACGCATTTTGCCCCTTGGGGACAAGAACGCCTTCAGTCATGCCATTGGTTACAGCTTCGGGCTGCCAATGGGCTTGCCATTCCTTACATTGGCTATTTGGAGCTCAGTGTACTCCTGTGTGGCAAGAAAATGCCCTCTTGTGGGATCCTCATAGTGAAGGACCCTCCTGGTGCCACGCCCTCTGTTCCTGGTATTTTAGGAATGAATGTCATCCGTCGCTGTTATCAAGAGCTGTTTGGGGCTTTCGGTGGCTCCTTGTTTAATTCTCCTTCTGTGTCACAGGCACCGAGACCAGTTTTGGAGGCCTTACATCAGTGTCACCAGTCTGCAGCCCAAGCCCCAGAGGACCGTGTTGGTACCGTCAAGGTACAGGGGCCCGCGGGCCGTCGCGGATACCCTGGTGGTGTCATGCAGCTGGTGGCCACCACTTGTTCACAGCAGTTGTCAGGCCAGTCTGTGCTTTTCGAGCCTCCTGAGTCCGGGCTGCCAGTTGGGTTGCTGGCCTCTCCATGTTTGGTCCAGGTGGATAAGGGTGTTGCCTATGTTCCAGTCACTAATGTGGGAACAGCTGAAGCTGTCCTCCACCCACGGACCCATTTAGGAGTGATCAGCCAAGCTACTGTTGTTAGCCTCCCTGCTGGTGTTAGTGAGGAACACTCTTTTCCCGCCACAGTTTCCTCCCATACAACCAGCAGCCCTGCTCGAGACATGGTGGATGCAATTGACCTGTCTGCTCTCGCTGAGTCAGAGCAACATGAGGTACGGTTACTTTTGCAAAAGTACCGCTCTGTTTTCTCCACTCATGAGGGAGACTTGGGCTGCACGAACCTTATCTCGCACGATATACCTCTGCTGGATGACGTACCCGTCCAGCAGAGGTACAGGCGAATTCCTCCTTCTGATTATGAGGCCGTCAGGGCCCATATCAATCAGCTATTGGAGGCCCAGGTAATTAGGGAGAGTAGCAGTCCGTATGCCTCCCCATCGTGTTGGTCCGCAAGAAGGATGGAAGTCTCCGTTTGTGCGTTGACTATCGCTTGCTGAATAGCAAAACGAGGAAGGACGCCTTCCGCTACCTCGCATTGAGGAAAGTCTGGATGCCCTTGCTGGCGCCGCTGGTTTTCTACCATCGACCTGGCCAGCGGGTACAACCAGGTGCCAGTCTCTGAGCAGGATAAGCCTAAGACCGCTTTTTGCACGCCGTTTGGCCTGTTCGAATGGAATCGAATGCCATTCGGGCTGTGCAATGCTCCTGGTACTTTTCAGCGCCTAATGCAGCGGATGTTCGGGGATCAGCAGTGTCAGTCGCTACTGCTGTACCTGGACGACATCATTGTGTTTTCCTCGTCCGTTTCTCAGCATCTGCAACGGCTAGAGATGGTGATGAAAAGGCTGCAGCAAGAGGGGCTCAAGGCTAAGCTAGAAAAGTGTGCCTTTTTCCAGCAGAAGGTTAACTACTTGGGCCATGTAATCTCTTGTGAGGGTGTCTCCACAGATCCAGCCAAGGTTGACGCAGTAGCCAAGTGGCAGTGTCCTCGTTCGTGTCAGAGTTGCGATCCTTTTGGGTTTCGCCAGCTATTATCGGCGCTTTGTGGAGGGGTTTGCCACATTGGCGGCTCCCTGCATCAAGTGGTGGCTAAATTGGCTGGCACCAAGACAAAGAAGGGCTCGGGACAGAGTTTGAGTGCTATCTGGACACCTCAGTGTGAGGAGAGTTTTGAGGCCCTGAAAGCCAAACTTGTGTCTGCCCTGTGCTGGCGTATGCTGATTTCACACGTCCATTCATATTGGAGATTGACGCCAGTCACAGTGGCTTGGGTGCAGTCCTCTCCCAAGAAGTAGAGGGTGTTGTCCGGCCAGTGGCTTATGCCAGTCGAGGTCTCCGGCCCCATGAGCGCAATATGGACAATTACAGCTCTATGAAGCTGGAGTTTCTTGCGCTCAAGTGGGCCATGGCCGAGAAGTTTCGGGAGTACCTGCTGGGGCACAAGTGTGTGGTTTACACTGATAACAATCCACTCAGTTACCCCTCTTCAGCTAAGCTGGGTGCCACCGAGCAGAGGTGGGCCTCCCAGCTGGCGGCATTCGATTTTGAGATTAAGTATCGCTCAGGCCGCAGTAATAGGAATGCTGATGCGCCTCCCGACAGTATGAGACGAGCGCTAGCCTGGTCGAGGGCGTGTCGCTTGGGACTCCCATCCCGGCCTCGCTCAGCAGGCTCATTGTCCAGAGGTACGGCCAGCCGTTACTCAGTTAAAGATTGGGGCTTTCCGTCCTCATTCTCCGGGGATATCCGTGCTTTGCAGGAGGCTGACCCCTCCTGAAAGGGTTCCTGGTATACTGGAGGAGGCAGTCCCCGCCCTCTTCGGAGGAAAGGAGTCAGCTCCCAAACCAGTCATGGTTCTGCTGCGTCAGTGGGATCGCCTGGTGGAGAAGGATGGCATCCTTTATCGCCGTATTTTTGCGTCCGGGTGGAGGTGAGGAAGCCCTCCAACTTGTTCTTCCAGAGGCTCTGAAGCCTGAGACCTTGAGGCAGCTGCACCAGGACCATGGGCACCAAGGTATTGAGCGTACCACTGAACTGGTCAGGCAGCGTTGCTATTGGCCCGGGATGTCCTCTGACATCAAACAATGGGTTCAGTGTTGTGAACGCTGTCAGGTTGCAAAGGACTCGGAGTTGGGGTCTCATAGTTATATGGGTCACCTGTTGGCATCTAGGCCAAATGAAATTCTGGCCATAGATTTCACACTGTTGGAACCTTCTCGTAGTGGAGTCGAAAACGTCCTGGTCATGACTGACGTTTTCAGCAAATACACTGTCGCAGTCCCTACCCGGGACCAGCGGGCCTCTACTGTGGCCCAGGTCCTATTGACGGAGTGGTTTTTTAGTTTTGGCGCCCTAGCCGCCTCCACTCTGACCAGGGTAGAAATTTTGAGAGTCTGGTGATGCAACAGTTATGTGAGTTGTATCGGGTAGCTAAGTCCCGTACAACCCCCTACCACCCAGCGGGTAATGGGCAGTGTGAACGGTTTAACCGAACCCTCCATAACCTCCTTCGGACCCTGCCATCATCGCGGAAACGCGACTGGGCTGCATGCTTACCACACGTGCTCTTTTGCTATAATAGCACGCCCCATCAGGGCACTGGAGAGTCGCCTTTTTCCTGATGTTTGGCAGGGATCCTAGGCTGCCTATTGATTTCCTTCTAGGCCGGGTTCAGGACCCAATGCCTGGAGAGGTTCAGGACTGGGTGGCGAGCATCAAGCCAGGTTAATGGTGGCTTTTGAGGGAGCTCGGGCACGGTTGTCGCTGGCTGCTGACCGTCGCAAGGAGCGCCATGACCAGAGAGTCCACCCTGTTCCTTTAAAGGTCGGTCAGTTGGTGTATCTTCGAGATCACAGCGCCCGGGGCCGGCACAAGATCCAGGACCTATGGAGCTCTGTGGTCTATCAGGTGTTGAGGGCACCCCAAGAGAATGGGGCTGTTTACACCATTGCCCCCGTGGGAGACTTGGAGAAGGTTCGACATGTCCATCGCGACATGTTGAAGGCACAGGTCAGCCCAGGACCTCCTGCACCTGGTCCACAGGCTCCACCCCCGCCTGTGCCTGCTGACTCGGAGCGGACCTCTCTGAGTGATGATGAGTTGTGGCTCCTTGTCCCTGAGGTACCTTCACAACCTGTGGCACCTGTGGCGTCATCTTCTGATGCCTCTAGAGTTCCATCGGTGGAGCTCAGGTCTACTCCCAGTGTGATTGTAGCACCCTCGACCTCTGCTCCCCCAGGTTCTTCCTCAGGCTCTGTTGAACAGTCTGAGGTGAGTGGGTCACACTTGCGGAGAACAGCACGTTCAACAGCTGGTCAGCACTCGAATGTACATCACTTGCCACGTCCTGTTGAATCTGCACCAGTCGCTAATGCGCAGCTTGCCGTATTCAGGCCATGGTGTTAGGTTTCTTGAGTTATTGTCGGGGCGCCAATACAAAAAGGGGGGGTAGATGTAGCCGGATGGGCTACTCGCCTTTCTTTTCTCTCTCTCGCTCGCCCGCTCTACTGCTCTCGCTCTCTCCTGCGCTCGCTCTCACTGCAAAACTAGGTCAATTGGGAACCCACCTGCATGTTGATTGCAGGCTTGCATCAGGTATAAAGCAAAGCCTGTGCTTCTCTGAACTATTCCTCCCATGCATTCAGCACAAAGCAGTAGTAAATGCTGGCACTCTGCGACGGACTGATCGGCAAGAGTAGATCATATGACAGCCACAGGTATGCTCTTGCTAACCTCAGATTCCCTCTCAGTATTGGAATGTATTGTAATAGTTTTTGCGGCCTGTTGTAGCGCGGCAGGTTGTTTTGTTCCGGCGTTGCGGAGAGAGGTGCTTGTGTGATCCTCCACCAGTGAGAGTATAGCGCCTCCGGTCCTGGGGTAAGCTGTTAAAATTATTTTTATTAGCATTCACCACTACAAGAGGCTAAGGTTACATTTATCTGTTTTAGGGTTTGAGCGCTGCCTTCACCTCCGTGGCAACTCACTCAGCCTTAAGTGAAGAATCAAGACATCTGCCTAGCCGTTGTTGTGAGGGCTCCTCCTCAGTGGAGCCTGCTGTCTTGTCTTGTCTGGTTTTGAATTGTTTTATCGTGTCTTATCTTGTTTTATTAAGTAGGCCTACCATTTCCTGGTTCGCCTGGTTTTATTTTATTTTATTTCTGAACTGTGGCGTGTGCCCACGCTTCTGTGATCGGGCTGAAGCCATTCTTTGCCTGAGTGTCGTGCCGGGATTTTAAATTGCCCCGTTGCTGGTCTTAGCCTGTGGGGAGCCAGACCAGCTCGCGATTGAGGCTGGGACCATTACTACCAGTACGAGTGGACCCGCAAGGCACAAGCCTTCCTGTGTGTGTGTGTGGTTTCTTTTATTAAAGCTATTAAAGTGTGTTTTAGTTCTTTGTATCATCTGTAGCGAGCCTGACGCTCAGTGTCCTGTTATTCTTTTAACATATTTTTCTGTGTTTTCTTTTAGTGAACGGAGGACGTACCAGTGGCCCTGGGACCTTAGGTGGTGGGTCGTTTTCACACTTTCTTTTGTACAGCACCGGGTGGGCTGCAGTGATTTTCGTTTTGTGTGATTTTCTTTTGGGTCCACGGCTGCTGGTAAGTCCAAGTTCCATGATTGTTTTATTTTCACGTTAAGACACTGTCAACAATGACGCTACATTTTGGTTTCTAATATTTTATTTATTTTTATTATAAATAAACTGTTTTAATATTGGAGCCAACCTGCCTCGGAGTGCATCCTTGAATCTGTGTGGCCTCTTTTTATTCCTTTTATCTATTTTTCTTAAATATATTTCCTAGGGGTGAAAATCCCCTAGGTGGCGTTGTCATTTTATTTCCTTTTATCTAACCCCGCCGACCACTTGGTCACAATAGTAATAGTGTGATTAAGCATAAATACTACATTTAGCAGAAATACTGTATTAAGCACAAATCCTATAAAAAGCAGAAATACTATATTAAGCACAAATCCTATAAAAAGCAGAAATACTATATTAAGCAATATAAAAATCCTATAAAAATGGTATAAAAAGCAAAAATACTGTAATATGATTTGGTAGAAAAACTATAATTAATCAGAAATACTATATTTGGCAGAAATACTGTAATCAGCACATATACTGTAACATGACAGAAATTCCTCCACTTAGTAGTAATACTATAACATAACACAAATGTTATGATGAGTTGAGCGGCTGGTACTCTGGTGCAGTCAGCACAATCTGGAGCTGAACACTCTTAAAACTGTAGAGATGACAGTGGACTTCAGGAGACATCCCTCAACTCTGCCCCCCTCATCATATCAGACAGCCCTGTGTCGACTGTGGAGATCTTCAAGTTGCTGGGTACCACCATCTCCCAGGACCTGAAGTGGGAGACCAACATCAACTCCATCCTCAAAAGACCCAGCAGAGGATGTACTTCCTGAGACAACTGGGGAAGTACAGTCTTCCACAGGAGCTGCTGATCCAGTTCTACACTGCAGTCATTGAGTCTGTCCTGTGCTCCTCCATCACAGTCTGGTATGGTGCAGCCACTAAACAGGACAGGTGCAGACTGCAGCGGACTGTACGGGCAGCAGAAAGGATCATCGGCGCCCCCTGCCCTCCATCCAGGATCTGTACCTCTCAAGAACCAGGAAACGGGCAGGAAAATCATCACAGACCCCTCACACCCTGGACACAGACTTTTGATCTGCTGCCCTCTGGCAGACGGTACAGAAGCCTGCAGACCAGGACCACCCGACACAGGAACAGTTTCTTTCCCCTCACCATCTCCCTTCTAAACAGTTGAACTGTCACACTCCTCCCACTGCCAGACTGCAACTGCACCTTATGTACATTCTGTAGTATTCATTCCACCTCATTTCATTTTGTATTTTCTGTATATACGTTTAGATTAGTTATTTATAGTTGGTTTACACAGCTTTGTGTATGTATGGGTATGCATGTGTAATGTATATATAGATACGTGTGTGTGTGTGTGTGTGTGTGTGTGTGTGTGCGTGTGCGTGTGTGTGTGTGTGTGTGTGTGCGTGTGTGTGTGTGTGTGTGTGTGAGATTTACATTGCTGTGCTCGAGAGCCACCATCTACCGGAACCAAATTCCTTGTATTTGTATGCACATATACTTGGCCAATAAACATGATTCTGATGACTTGGCACAAAAACCATGATTTAGCAGAAATACTATGATTGAGCAGAAGTACTAAGATGTAGTAAAAGTACTTTGATTTAAGAGAAATCCAATTATGGAGGAGTAATACTTTAAAATGGGAGAAATATTGATACACACACACATTCACAGAGCCTAAAGGGAAGAGTATTTGTGCCATGGAGTGTTAAGAAGAATGTGAGGTCCATATTAGAAAAGCTGGTAAAAAGTTTTGAGAATTGTAATAAATGATGAATATGAATTAGTGGTCTGTGATAGTGTATTAATTTGTAGGGCAAAAAACATGTTGTCCAAGGTGGAGTTGAACCCACGACCTTTAGGTTGCAGACCTGTGTCATTACCAGCTGCCCCACTGGGAAAGACAGTGAGCACGTGGGAAACAGGGTGATGAGCAGTCAGAATTAGATCGCGGTGTGAGGCAAAGAGCGCCGTTTTTTGGAGTTACAAAACGTCGTGTAACTCAAAAACTAGGTGGACTAGGAGCATAATTCTTGTACTGGGTGAATCAGCGGACTTTGGTGTACTTTGACTGCGATTTTCATTACTCTTTGTACATCCGTCGCTGAGATATGACGAGAGAAGAAACTGCAGACCTCAGATATGATTGGCTGGCTGGGAAGCTGGCAGAAATATATAGTAATAGTGTGATTAAGCAATTATACTACATTTAGCAGAAATACTGTATTAAGCACAAATCCTATAAAAAGCAGAAATACTATATTAAGCACAAATCCTATAAAAAGCAGAAATACTATATTAAGCAATATAAAATCCTATAAAAATGGTATAAAAAGCAAAAATACTGTAATATGATTTGGTAGAAAACTATAATTAATCAGAAATACTATACTGGGTAGAAATACTATATTTAGCACAAATCTTATAAAATAGCAGAAATAGTATGATTCAGCACAATAGTAATAACTTAAACAGAAAAATTGGAAAAGCAAAATGGACAGCTGAAAAAATGCTGAACATGCTAAGGGTCCTTCAAATGTACATGTTAAATGAAAAAAAACTCAGCAAAAAAAGTGTAACAGTCACACAATCACAAATATGGAAACATATGGAAACACACATGCACAGAGAGACACACACAGGATCAAATTCAGTCAACCAGTCTAAATATATTGAATTTAAATCATACAGTAAGATGCTCCCATAAAAACTCTGTCTCGCCCTCTCTTTCTCTCTCTCTGTCACACACACACACACACACACACACACACACACACACACACATATAGGGAGAGACAAGCAAGTTTCTAGGTCAGTCAAGCAGCCTGGGAGCTGCTAAATTTGAATCCACCAATCAGAGAGGCTGTGTACTTTTTCCCGCCAAAACAGGTGCAGCCGTTTTTACACACTCAGCACAGAGAAAGACAGGATTTCTGCAGTCTATTTCTCATAGTGAGGATTCCTCTCAAACAAATGGCCATAATTTCCTAACCTTAGGGGCTAGAACGGTCATTCTTACACCGTTTTGTT
>NC_052944.1:117453899-117519155 GCF_013358895.1 Oreochromis aureus | reverse complement strand
GGCTTTGGTGAACAGTCATGGAATTTTCAGGTCTCTGTTGAAATCGATCAAAAGATCTGACGAGAGAAAAAGTGCCTCATTTCCAGAGTTTGAAATCTGAAGAGATCGGAGCAAGGCACGAATTTCCTACCCTCAAACAAATGTAATTCATGGCCAAACGGTAATAGGTGAGGAAAAAATTCTTGAATTGTTAGCATCAGGGGTGTCTGAAGATATATTGGCACAAGCGTCATGTCTCAACTTTGTTTCGTTAAGGAGATATGACGATTCGAAAATGCCTCTCATTAGAGAATTCCAGTGTTGAGTTTGAACAAACTCTCCATTGTCTCTCTATGGAGAGTTTTCAGACTTTGTGTTGGTCTGGGAGATTTGCCAAAATTCTGTAACGCCCACAACAATGATAGTGACATTTTCTGAAAGCCAGCAAAAATACCTACATTTTGATGTATAATTTGTGGGGTTGAGTGGAAATTGAGCGAGTTGCAAGAAGTTGTTCAGACATGAAGAGAAAATTCAGAACAGAGCAGCCCTCACTCTGAGTTAATTGCATAGCAACCATAGCAACACATGTATTTTCTGAAAAATCACAATTTTGCAACTGAAAACTTAAAGAGGTATAAAATTAAAACGGTAGAAGATCTGAAAAAGCTGAATCACTCAGGAATAGCCCAATAATCTGAGAACATTTTAAAGTTTGAATGGAGTTTCTAGGTGAAAGTATGAGGACGTAGTTAAGTTTCAAAACAAGCAAGTTTTAGCAGAATTGTGGAAGTTTCCCATTCATTTCAATAGGACAAATTAAAGGAAAAAGTGTAATATTTTAATAAGTATAACAGTAATAAACACCAAAAGTCATAGCAGGAATTAGCAGAAAGAGCAGAACAGTTTAGAGTTTGAACGGAGAAAATCGGCTGAAAACTGAGGCAGTAGTTAAGTGCCAAAAACGACGGAAGCAACTAGTAAATAGTGGAATAAAGAACTAGAAAATGTGCATTTCCGCGAAAATGCTGTGTGGATGCCTTAACGCTGAAGTTGCCTGCTGAAAAAGCTGAAAAGTTGAAAACTTGCAAAAGTTATATGGCGGTGAAGAAACTGAAAATTCTGCTGAAAACAGGTGAAGAAGCAGAAAATGTTTGCTGAAAAGTGGTGAAAAGCCAAAACTTCTACTGAAAGGGGTAAAGACAGAGAATTTTGCTAAAAAAAAAAAAAACATTGCCCTAAGCAGGATTCGAACCTGGCCCTCCAGGTCTAAAGGTAGCAACTCATCTCACTGAGCCAAAGTCATTCTGACAAAGAAGAGGTGGAGAGACTGACACTTTTGCTGAAATGAGCAGAAGCTGCTGAGAATTGTGCTGATAAGAGGTGAAAAGGTTGAAAATTTTGCAGAAAAGAGGTAAATCAGCAGAATTTCTGCTGAAAAGAGGTGAAAAAGCAGAAAATTGCGCTGAAAAGAGATGAATCAGCAGAATTTCTGCTCAAAAGAGTTTTTTCTGAAAACAGCTGAGATCTGTGCTAATAAGAGGTGAAAAGGCTGAAAATTTTGCAGAAGAGGTGAATAAGCAGAATTTCGGCTGAAAAGAGATGAAAATTCTGCTGAAAAGAGTTCAATCAGCAGAATTTCTGCTGAAAAGAGTTCTGCAGAAATTTTCAGAATTCTGCTGAAAAGATGTTTTTTGCTGAAAATAGCTGAAAAGCTGGGATTTGTGCTGAAAAGTGGTGAAAAACTGAAGATTCTGCTGAAAACGGGTTATAAAGCTGAAATTTGTGTTGAAAAGAGTAAAAAAGTTTAACTGTTAACTGAAAGAAATGTTGCCATAAGCGGATTTGAACCCGGCCTCCCAGTCTGAGAACGGACGCTCATCTCACTGAGCTAAAACACAGGTCAACCCGGCAAGGAAAATCAGTGAGGCCACTGATAATATGGCAGAAATGGGCAAAAATATTGCAAAAAAAATTCAATATCTCAAAAAGTATAGAAGTTATGAGCACCAAAAGTCATTGCCGGAAAGAGCAGAAAGAGCAGAATTTTTTAAGATTTGAACGGTGAAAATAGCACAAAAACTGAGGGAGTAGATAAGTGCCAAAAAGTGTACGGAAGCAACTAGAAGAATAACTAGAAAAATTTGCATTTCCTGCGAAAATGCTGTGTGGATGCCTTAACGCTGAAGCTGTCTGCTGAAAAGCTGAAAAAGATGAAAAGTTGCAAAAGTTGTATGGTGGTGAAAAAAAAAAAAAACATGTTGTCCTGAGCAGGATTTGAACCTGGCCCTCCTGGTCTCAAGGCAGCTACTCATCTCACTGAGCTAAACTCATTCTCTCAAAAAAGAGGAGGAGAGACCGACAATTCTGCTAAAATGAGCAGAAGCTGCTGAGAATTGTGCTGATAAGGGGTGAAAAGGCTGAAAATTTTGCAGAAAAGAGGTAAATCAGCAGAATTTCTGCAGAAAAGAGGCAGAACAAAAGAACAAAAGAGAAAAATGAAAACAGGTTTTGCCATGACCGGATTTGAACCTGGCCCTTCTCGTCTCAAGGCAGCTGCTCATCTCACTGAACCAAACTTTCTCTCAAAAACAAGAGATGGAGAAACTGACAATTTTGCTAAATGAGCAGAAGCTGCTGAGAATTGTGCTGAGAAGAAGTGAAAAGGCTGAAAATTTTGCAGAAAAGAGGTGAATCAGCAGAATTTCTGCAGAAAAGAGGTAAAGAAGCAATAAGTTGCGCTGAAAAGAGATGAATCAGCAGAATTTCTGCTCAAAGGCAGCTATTCATTTCCCTGAGCCAAAGTCATTCTTACAAAGAAGAGGTGGAGAGACGGACAATTCTGCTGAAATGAGCAGAAGCTGCTGACAATTGTGCTGATAAGTGGTGAAAAGGCTGAAAATTTTGCAGAAAAGAGGTGAATCAGCAGAATTTCTGCATAAAAGAGGCAAAGAAGCAGAAACTTGCGCTGAAAAGAGATGAATCAGCAGAGTTTCTGCTCAAAAGAGTTGTCTTTTTCTGAATACAGCCAAAAGCTGGAATTTGTGCTGAAAAGGGTGAAAAAAATGAAAATTTTGCTGAAAAGGGGTGAAGAAGCTGAAGAAGCTAAAGTATACTAAATCAAAGTATTTGTGCTAAAACATAGTGTTTCTGCCATATTGTGGTACTACTACATTACAACATGAATACGGATTAAAGATGAAAGAAACTGGCAACAGATTCCTCCACTACAAACCAGTCTGATGATACCACTTTGCAGTGTTCACGTTTACTAAGGCACTACCCAAAAGGCGCCACAAGAGGGCACTCCAACACAAGAGATGAGGTGAATGAGCAGAATTTCTGCAGAAAAGAGGCAGAACAAAAGAGAAAACTGAAAACAGGTTTTGCCACGACCGGGATTTGAACTTGGTCCTTCTAGTCTCAAGGCAGCTGCTCATCTCACTGAACCAAACTCATTCTCACAAAAACAAGAGATGGAGAAACTGACAATTTTGCTAAATGAGCAGAAGCTGCTGAGAACTGTGCTCAGAAGAAGTGAAAAGGCTGAAAATTTTGCAGAAAAGAGGTGAATCAACAGAATTTCTGCAGAAAAGAGGTAAAGAAGCAATAAGTTGCGCCTAAAAGAGATGAATCAGCAGAATTTCTGCTCAAAAGAGTTTTTTTTCTGAAAACAGCTGAGATTTGTGCTGATAAGAGGTGAAAAGGCTGAACATTTTGCAGAAAAGAGGTGAATCAGCAGAATTTCTGCAGAAAAGAGGTAAAGAAGCAATAAGTTGCGCTGAAAAGAGATGAATCAGCAGAGTTTCTGCTGAAAAGAGTTTTGTTTTTCTGAAAACAGCCAAAAAAGCTGGAATTTGTGCTGAAAAGGGGTGAAAAAAATGAAAATTTTGCCTACAGGGTGAAGAAGCTAAAGTATACCAAATCAAAGTATTTGTGCTAAAACATAGTGTTTCTGCCATATTGTGGTACTACTACATTACAACATGAATACGGATTAAAGATGAAAGAAACTGGCAACAAATTCCTCCACTACAAACCAGTCTGATACCACTTCTTTGCAGTGTTCACGTTTACTAAGGCACTACCCAAAAGGCGCCACAAGAGGGCACTCCAACACAAGAGATGACCTATGTACACTGATGCACTTAGTAACAGTCAGCCTCCTTGAATTGGCAGAAATACTGTGATTTAGTAGTAATACTATAACATAACAGATATACTGCCAGGCTCAAAGCAGCTACTCATCTCACTGACCCAAACACATTCTCACAGAGAAGAGGTGGACAGACTGACAATTCTGCTGAAATTAGCAGAAGCTGCTGAGAATTGTGCTGATAAGAGGTGAAAGGGCTGAAAATTTTGCAGAAAAGAGGTGAATCAGCAGAATTTCTGCAGAAAAGAGGCAAAGGAGCAGAAACTTGCGCTGAAAAGAGATGAATCAGCAGAGTTTCTGCAGAAAAGAGGCAGAACAAAAGAACAAAAGAGAAAACTGAAAACAGGTTTTGCCATGACCAGGATTTGAACCTGGCCCTTCTCGTCTCAAGGTAGCTGCTCATCTCACTGAACCAAACTTCTCTCAAAAACAGGAGATGGAGAATCTGACAATTTTGCTAAATGAGCAGAAGCTGCTGAGAATTGTGCTGAGAAGAAGTGAAAAGGCTGAAAATTTTGCAGAAAAGAGGTGAATCAGCAGAATTTCTGCAGAAAAGAGGTAAAGAAGCAATAAGTTGCACTGAAAAGAGATGAATCAGCAGAATTTCTGCTCAAAGGTGGCTATTCATTTCCCTGAGCCAAAGTCATTCTTACAAAGAAGAGGTGGAGAGATGGACAATTCTGCTGAAATGAGCAGAAGCTGCTGACAATTGTGCTGATAAGAGGTGAAAAGGCTGAAAATTTTGCAGAAAAGAGGTGAATCAGCAGAATTTCTGCAGAAAAGAGGCAAAGAAGCAGAAACTTGCGCTGAAAAGAGATGAATCAGCAGAGTTTCTGCTCAAAAGAGTTGTCTTTTTCTGAATACAGCCAAAAAGCTGGAATTTGTGCTGAAAAGGGGTGAAAAAATGAAAATTTTGCTGAAAAGGGGTGAAGAAGATGAAGAAGCTAAAGTATACTAAATCAAAGTATTTGTGCTAAAACATAGTGTTTCTGCCATATTGTGGTACTACTACATTACAACATGAATATGGATTAAAGATGAAAGAAACTGGCAACAAATTCCTCCACTACAAACCAGTCTGATACCACTTCTTTGCAGTGTTCATGTTTACTAAGGCACTACCCAAAAGGCGCCACAAGAGGGCACTCCAACACAAGAGATGAGGTGAATGAGCAGAATTTCTGCTGAAAAGAGGCAGAAGGTTCTGTATGTAGAAAAGAAACACTGTTGAACCATGTGTGAAATAAATAAAGAAATGAAATGAAAGAACAACCTGGTTCTGCTCATTTTCACCAATCAGAGGTACTGCAAAAAGTTGTATGGTGGTGAAAACAAAATGTTGCCCTGAGCAGGATTCGAACCTGGCCCTACCAGGCTCAAAGCAGCTACTCATCTCACTGACCCAAACACATTCTCACAGAGAAGAGGTGGACAGACTGACAATTCTGCTGAAATGAGCAGAAGCTGCTGAGAATTGTGCTGATAAGAGGTGAAAAGGCTGAAAATTTTGCAGAAAAGAGGTGAATCAGAAGAATTTCTGCAGAAAAAAGGCAAAGGAGCAGAAACGTGCGCTGAAAGAGATGAATCAGCAGAGTTTCTGCTGAAAAAGTTTTTTTTTTGAAAACAGCTCAAAAAATGGAATTTGTGCTGAAAAGGGGTGAAAAAAATGAAAATTTTGCTGAAAAGGGGTGAAGAAGCTAAAGTATACTAAATCAAAGTATTTGTGCCAAAACATAGTGTTTCTGCCATATTGTGGTATTTGTGCCACAAAAGTTACTACATTACAACATGAATACGGATTAAAGATGAAAGAAACTGGCAACAAATTCCTCCACTACAAACCAGTCTGATACCACTTCTTTGCAGTGTTCACGTTTACTAAGGCACTACCCAAAAGGCGCCACAAGAGGGCACTCCAACACAAGAGATGAGGTGAATGAGCAGAATTTCTGCTGAAAAGAGGCAGAAGGTTCTGTATGTAGAAAAAGAAACACTGTTGAACCATGTGTGAAATAAATAAAGAAATGAAATGAAAGAACAACCTGGTTCTGCTCAAATTCACCAATCAGAGGTACTGCCTCAGTCTGCTTCATCAGGCTGTGTACTTGTTTCTGCCATGGAGCGTTAACAAGAATCTGAGGTCCATATTAGAAAAGCTGCTAAAATCATCAAACTTTGCAGAATTGTAATAAAATAGCAATATAAATTACAAGTCTGTGATAGTGTATAAATTTGTAGTGAAAAAAAAAAAAAACGTGGACCAAGGTGGGATTGAACCCACGACCTTTGAGCTGCAGAGCCGTGTCATTACTAATTGCGCCACCTGGAAAGGGGGCGGCGGTCTGAAAGACAGATACTTGGGCAGTCAGAAAATAGATCGCGGTGAGAGGCGAAAACGCCGCTTTTTTGGAGTTACAAAACGTCGTGTAACTCAAAACTAGGAGGGCTAGCAGCATAATTCTTGTACTGGGTGAATCAGCGGACTTTGGTGTACTTTCACTGCGATTTTGATAGCTCTTTGTGCCTCCATCGCGGAGATTTGACGAGAGAAGAAACGGCTTCATTTCCAGAGTTTGAAGACTGAGAGAAGGACAGATTTCCACCCTCAAACAAACGTAATTCATTGCTCAACGGTAAGATAATAAAAACTGCTTCCACTGTGAGTGTCAGCAGTGTCTGAAGATATATTGGCACAAGCCTCATGTCCTAACTTTGCTTTATTAAAGAGATATGGCGATTTGAAAATGCCTCCCGTTTCAGAATTTCAGCTCTGAATTTCAAAACCTCCCATAGACTTTGAATGGGGAGTATTGAGACCTTGTGTCACCCGAGGCAAATTATGAAAAAACGGTAAATCTCACAATAAAGATAGTGACATTGTCTGAAAGCCAGCAAAAAATACCTACGTTTTGATGTATAATTTGTGGGGTTGAGTGGAAATTGAGTGAGTAGCAAGAAGTTGTTTAGACATGAAGAGAAAATTCAGAACGGACCAGCACTCACTCTGACTTAATTGCATAGCAACCATAGCAACGCATGTATTTTCTGAAAAATCACAATTTTGCAACTGAAAACCTTAAAGAGAGATAAGATTAAAACGGTAGAAGATCTGAAAAAGCTGAATCAGACAGGAATAGCCCAATAATCTGAGAACATTTTAAAGTTTGAATGGAGTTTCTAGGTGAAAGTATGACAAAGTAGTTAAGTTTCAAAGACAAGCAAGTTTTAGCAGAATTGTGGAAGTTTCCCATTCATTTCAATGGGACAAATTAAAGAAAAAAAAGTGTAATATTTTAAAAAGTATAACAGTAATAAACACCAAAAGTCATAGCCATCATTAGCAGAAAGAGCAGAACAGTATAGAGTTTGAACTGAGAAAATCGGCTGAAAACTGAGAAAGTAGTTAAGTGCCAAAAGTGTACGGAAGCAACTAGAAGAATAATAATAAAGAACTAGAAAATGTGCATTTCTGCGAAAATGCTGTGTGGATGCCTTAACGCTGAAGTTGCCTGCTGAAAAAGCTGAAAAGTTGAAAACTTGCAAAAGTTATATGGCGGTGAAGAAACTGAAAATTCTGCTGAAAACAGGTGAAGAAGCAGAAAATGTTTGCTGAAAAGTGGTGAAAAGCCAAAACTTCTACTGAAAGGGGTAAAGACAGAGAAATTTTGCTAAAAAAAAAAAACATTGCCCTAAGCAGGATTCGAACCTGGCCCTCCAGGTCTAAAGGTAGCAACTCATCTCACTGAGCCAAAGTCATTCTGACAAAGAAGAGGTGGAGAGACTGACAATTCTGCTTAAGTGAGCAGAAGCTGCTGAGAATTGTGCTGATAAGAGGTGAAAAGGCTGAAAATTTTGCAGAAAAGAGGTGAATCAGCAGAATTTCAGCTGAAAAGAGGTAAAGAAGCAAAAGTTGCGCTGAAAAGTGATGAATCAGCAGAATTTCTGCTCAAAAGAGTTTTTTTTTCTGAAAAAGCTGAGATTTGTGCTGATAATAGGGAAAAGGCTGAAAATTTTGCAGAAGAGGTGAATAAGCAGAATTTGGGCTGAAAAGGGGTGAAAATTCTGCTGAAAAGAGTTCAATCAGCAGAATTTCTGCTGAAAAGAGTTCTGCAGAACTCTTTTCAGAATTCTGCTGAAAAGAGGTTTTTGCTGAAAACAGCTGAAAAGCTGGGATTTGTGCTGAAAAGTGGTGAAAAAACTGAAAATTGTCCTGAAAAGGGTGAAAAGCTTAAATTTGTGTTGAAAAGAGTTAAAAAGTTTAACTGTTAACTGAAAGAAATGTTGCCATGAGCGGATTTGAACCCGGCCTCCCAGTCTGAGAACGGCTGCTCATCTCACTGAGCTAAAACACAGGTCTTCCGGCAAAGAAAATCAGTGAGGCCACTGATAATATGGCAGAAATGGGCAAAAATATTGCAAAAAAAATTCAATATCTCAAAAAGTATAGAAGTTATGAGCACCAAAAGTCATAGCCGGCATTAGCAGAAAGAGCAGAATTTTTTAAAGTTTGAATGGCGAAAATCGGCTGAAAACTGAAGGAGTAGTTAAGTGCCAAAAAGTGTACGGAAGCAACTAGAAGAATAATAATAAAGAACTAGAAAAATTTGCATTTCCTGCGAAAATGCTGTGTGGATGCCTTAACGCTGAAGCTGTCTGCTGAAAAGCTGAAAAAGCTGAAAAGTTGCAAAAAGTTGTATGGTGGTGAAAAAAATAATGTTGCCCTGTGCAGGATTCGAACCTGGCCCTCCTCGGCTCAAGGCAGCTACTCATCTCACTGAGCCAAAGTCATTCTCACAAAGAAGAGATGGAGAGACGGACAATTTTGCTGTAATTAGCAGAAGCTGATGAGAATTGTGCTGAGAAGAGGTGAAAAGGCTGAAAATTTTGCAGAAAAGAGGTAAATCAGCAGAATTTCTGCTGAAAAGAGGTGAAAAAGCAGAAAATTGCGCTGAAAAGAGATGAATCAGCAGAATTTCTGCTCAAAAGAGTTTTTTCTGAAAACAGCTGAGATCTGTGCTAATAAGAGGTGAAAAGGCTGAAAATTTTGCAGAAGAGATGAATAAGCAGAATTTCGGCTGAAAAGAGGTGAAAATTCTGCTGAAAAGAGTTCAATCAGCAGAATTTCTGCTGAAAAGAGTTCTGCAGAACTTTTCAGAATTCTGCTGAAAAGATGTTTTTGCTGAAAATAGCTGAAAAAGCTGGGATTTGTGCTGAAAAGTGGTGAAAAAACTGAAGATTCTGCTGAAAACGGGTTATAAAGCTGAAATTTGTGTTGAAAAGAGTAAAAAAAGTTTAACTGTTAACTGAAAGAAATGTTGCCATAAGCGGGATTTGAACCCGGGCCTCCCAGTCTGAGAACGGACGCTCATCTCACTGAGCTAAAACACAGGTCAACCCGGCAAGGAAAATCAGTGAGGCCACTGATAATATGGCAGAAATGGGCAAAAAATATTGCAAAAAAAATTCAATATCTCAAAAAGTATAGAAGTTATGAGCACCAAAAGTCATTGCCGGAAAGAGCAGAAAGAGCAGAATTTTTAAGATTTGAAGGTGAAAATAGCACAAAACTGAGGAGTAGATAAGTGCCAAAAAGTGTAATGGAAGCAACTAGAAGAATAATAATAAAGAATAAAGAGAAACAGGAAAACAATAGTGTGGAAGCCCTTTAGGGCATCCACACAATAAAGAGAAACAGGAAAACAATAGTGTGGAAGCCCTTTAGGGCATCCACACAATAATAAAGAACTAGAAAAATTTGCATTTCCTCTTGAAAAAATGCTGTGTGGATGCCTTAACGCTGAAGTTGCCTGCTGAAAAGCTGAAAAGTTGAAAACTTGCAAAAAGTTATATGGCGGTGAAGAAACTGAAAATTCTGCTGAAAACAGGTGAAGAAGCAGAAAATGTTTGCTGAAAAGTGGTGAAAAGCCAAAAACTTCTACAGAAAGGGGTAAAGACAGAGAAATTTTTGCAAAAAAAAAAAAACATTGCCCTAAGCAGGATTCGAACCTGGCCCTCCAGGTCCTAAGGCAGCAACTCATCTCACTGAGCCAAAGTCATTCTGACAAAGAAGAGGTGGAGAGACTGACAATTCTGCTTAAATGAGCAGAAGCTGCTGAGAATTGTGCTGATAAGAGGTGAAAAGCTGAAAATTTTGCAGAAAAGAGGTGAATCAGCAGAATTTCAGCTGAAAAGAGGTAAAGAAGCAAAAGTTGCACTGAAAAGAGATGAATCAGCAGAATTTCTGCTCAAAAGAGTTTTTTTTTCTGAAAAAGCTGAGATTTGTGCTGATAATAGGGGAAAAGGCTGAAAATTTTGCAGAAGAGGTGAATAAGCAGAATTTGGGCTGAAAAGGGGTGAAAATTCTGCTGAAAAGAGTTCAATCAGCAGAATTTCTGCTGAAAAGAGTTCTGCAGAACTCTTTTCAGAATTCTGCTGAAAAGAGGTTTTGCTGAAAACAGCTGAAAAGCTGGGATTTGTGCTGAAAAGTGGTGAAAAAACTGAAAATTGTGCTGAAAAGGGGTGAAAAAGCTGAAATTTGTGTTGAAAAGAGTTAAAAAAAGTTTAACTGTTAACTGAAAGAAATGTTGCCATAAGCGGGATTTGAACCCGGGCCTCCCAGTCTGAGAACGGCTGCTCATCTCACTGAGCTAAAACACAGGTCTTCCCGGCAAAGAAAATCAGTGAGGCCACTGATAATATGGCAGAAATGGGCAAAAAATATTGCAAAAAAAATTCAATATCTCAAAAAGTATAGAAGTTATGAGCACCAAAAGTCATAGCCGGCATTAGCAGAAAGAGCAGAATTTTTTAAAGTTTGAATAGCGAAAATCGGCTGAAAACTGAAGGAGTAGTTAAGTGCCAAAAAGTGTACGGAAGCAACTAGAATAATATAGTGGAATAAAGAATAAAGAGAAACAGGAACTCAATAGTGTGGAAGCCCTTTAGGGCATCCACACAATAAAGAGAAACAGGAAAACAATAGTGTGGAAGCCCTTTAGGGCATCCACACAATAAAGAGAAACAGGAACTCAATAGTGTGGAAGCCCTTTTAGGGCATCCACACAATAATAAAGAATAAAGAGAAACAGGAACTCAATAGTGTGGAAGCCCTTTTAGGGCATCCACACAACTAGAAAAATTTGCATTTCCTGCGAAAATGCTGTGTGGATGCCGGAACGCTGAAGCTGTCTGCTGAAAATGACTGAAAAAGATGAAAAGCTGCAAAAATTGTATGGCAGTAAAGAAACTGAAAAATTATGCTGAAAACAAGTGAAAAACAGAAACTTTTGCTGAAAAGAGGTGAAAAGGCAAAATTCTGCTTCAAAGGGGTACAGAAGTTCAAATTTCTACTGAAAAGAGGAGAGGTGAAAAGGTTTCCTCTGAAATGAGCAGAAGATACTGAGATTTGTATTGATAAGAGGTGAAAGGCTGAAAATTCTGCTTAAAATAGGTGAATCAGCAGAATTTCTACTGAAAAGAGGTAAAGAAGTAGAACGTTGCACTGAAAACAGGTGAATCAGCAGAATGTCTGCTAAAAAGAGATTTCTGTTGAAAACACCTGAAAAAGCTGGAATTTGTGCTGAAAAGGGTGAAAAAACTCACAATTCTGCTGAAACGGGGTGAAGAAGAGGTGTTGGGCTGTTGAGAAGAGTTAAATAAGTTGAACTGATATGTTTGGGTACAAATACTATGATTTGGCAATAATACTGCGTTTTAGCACAACTCCTGAGATTTGATTGAAATACTATGATTTAGAAGAAATATTATGACTTTGTACAAATACAATATTTTGGCACAAATACTATGATTTGGCAGAAATACTATTATTTAGTAGAAATACTATGATTTACCAGAAGTACAATGTTTCTGCAAAAATAGTATAATTTTGAAGAAATACTATGCCTTAGTAGTAATACTATAACATCAGAGATATATGATGATTTTGCAGACATTCTGGTTTTACACAAATACTATAATGTGGCAGAAATACTATGCTTTAGCACAAATACTATGATTTGCTATAAATACTATGATTTGGCACATATACTGTATTCAGCAGATATACTATAACAAAATAGAGAGTCTACGACTTAGTAATAATACTATAACATAATAGATATACTATGATTTTGCAGACAATCTATGGTTTTGCACAACTAGCACAATGTGGCAGAAATACTATGATTTGGCACAAGTACTATGATTTAGTAGAAATACTCTTTTTGGCACAAATACTATGTTTCAGTACAAATACTATGATTTGGCAATAATACTGCGTTTCAGCACAACTACTGAGATTTGATTGAAATACTACTATTTAGAAGAAATACTATGATTTCGTACAAATACTATGTTTTGGTTCGAATACTATGATTTGCAAAAATAGTATGATTTGCACAAGTACCATGATTTAGTACAAATACTACGAATTGGCAGAAATACTGTGACTTAGTAGTAACACTTTAACATAAAAGATATACTGTGATTTTGCAGACATAGTATGTTTTTCCACATATACTACGATTTCGCTCAAATACTATAAAATTGCAGTAATACTTTGATTTTGAAGGAATACTATATATAGGTAGAAATACTATGCCTTAGTAGTAATACTATAACATAACAGATATACTGTGGTTTAGCAGACATAGTATGTTTTGCACAAATACTATGAAATTGCAGTAATACTATGATTTTGAAGGAATACTATGATTTGGTAGAAATACTATGCCAAATCGTAGTAATACTATAACATAACAGATATACTGTGATTTTGCATAAGTATGTTTTTTTTTTCACAAATACTACTATTGGGCAGAAATACTACGTTTTAGCACAAATACTATGATTTGCTATAAATACTATGATTTGGCACATATACTATATTCAGCAGATATATTATAACATAACAGAAATTCTACGACTTAGTAGTAATACTATAACATAACAGATATTTTACTTGGGCACAAATACTATAACTTGGCACAAATACCATGATTTGGCAAAAAAATACCATGATTTGGCAGAAATACTATGATAGGGTATGAATAATATGAATAGGCACAAGTACTATGATTTAGTACAAATACTATGATTTGACAGAAATACTATGACTTAGTAGTAATACTATAACATAACAGATATACTGTGATTTTGCAGACATAGTATGTTTTTGCACAAATACTACGATTTTGCTCAAATACTATGAAATTGCAGTAATACTTTGATTTTGAAGGAATACTATGATTTGGTAGAAATACTATGCCTTAGTAGTAATACTATAACATAACAGATATACTGTGGTTTTGCATAAGTATGTTTTTGCACAAATACTACAATTGGGCAGAAATACTATGTTTTAGCACAAATACTATGTTTTGCTATAAATACTATGATTTGGCACACATACTATATTCAGCAGATATGCTATAACATAACCGAAATTCTACGACTTAGTAGTAATTCTATAACATAATAGAAATTGTAATTGGGCACAAATATTATAATTTGGCACAAATACCATGATTTGGCAGAAAAATACCATGATTTGACACGAATATGATGATATGGCAGAAATAATACGATTGGGTACAAGTACTATGAATAGCCACAAGTACTATGATTTACTACAAATACTATGATTTGGCAGAAATACTATGATTTAGCAGAAATACTATGTTTTAACATAACTAATATCTTTTGACAGAAATTTCTGCTAAAAGGTACTATTTCTGCTTTTTAGCAGAAATACTGTAATTTGGCATAAATACTATGATTCGAGATAAATACTATGATTTGGCAGATATACTGTAATCAGCACATATACTATAACATGACAGAAATTCCTCCACTTATTAGTAATACTATAACATAACAGAAATGTTATGTTTTGGCACAAAAACCATGATTTGGCAAAAATACTATGATTTAGCAGAAATACTATGATTGAGCAGAAGTACTAAGATGTAGTAGAAGTACTAAGATTTAACAGAAATACTATTATGGAGGAGTAATACTTTAACATGGGAGAAATATTGATACAGACACACAAACATACACATACACAGAGCGCAAAGTGTACAGGGCTGTTAAGAGTCTGGGCTTGGTATATCTAGGTCAGCTAAATTGGCTGCACCTGCTGTAATCAGATTTTGAAGGAATACTATATATAGGTAGAAATACTATGCCTTAGTAGTAACACTATAACATAACAGTTATACTGATTTTGCAGACACAGTATGTTTTGGCACAAATACTACGATTTTGCTCAAATACTATGAAACTGCAGTAATACTATCATGTTGAAGGAATACTATGATTTGGTAGAAATACTATGCCTTAGTAGTAATACTATAATATAACAGATATACTGTGATTTTGCAGACATAGTATGTTTTTGCACAAATACTACGATTTTGCTCAAATACTATGAAATTGCAGTAATACTATGATTTTGAAGGAATACTATGATGTGGTAGAAATACTATGCCTTAGTAGTAATACTATAACATAACAGATATACTGTGATTCTGCAGACATAGTATGTTTTTGCACAAATACTGCGACTTCTGCCATGGAGCGTTAACAAGAATCTGAGGTCCATATTAGAAAAGCTCAGAAAATCATGAAACTTTGCAGAATTGTAATAAATTAGCAATATAAATTACAGGTCTGTGTATAAATTTGTAGTGAAAAAAAAAAAAGTTGAACAAAGTGGGATTTAACCCACGACCTTTGAGCTGCAGACCCGCGTCATTACCAATTACGCCACCTGGAACGGGGCTGGCGGCTGGAAAAAGATTGATGAGCAGTCAGAAATAGATGGCGGTGAGAGGCTTAAATCGCCGTTTTGTAGTTACAAAACGTCGTGTAACTCAAAAACTAGGTGGGATAGAAGCACAAGTCTTGTACTGGGCGAATCAGCCGACTTTGGTGAACTTTGACTGCGATTTTCATTGCTCTTTGTACCTCCGTCGCGGAGATATGACGAGAGAAGAAATTTTCATTTTCAGAGTTTAAAACTGAGAGGAGGACAGATTTCCAACCCTGAAACAAACATAATTTATGGCTCAACAGTAAGATGACAGTAAAACTGCTCACACCGTGAGTGTCAGCAGTGCCGAAGATAAATTGGCAGCATGCAGATGAATCTTACAAAGAAGCTCTGAGTGAAATGTTGAGCTTGTATTTCCACCCCAAGCTGGTAGGGGGTGCTCTTTATTAAACACTTGCTTGTACTACAATGTGCTTCAAGGGTCAATAAAAGCATAACAGAACTCACTTATGGTACTGCATTCTTCCTATAAAACAATAACTGTCAGTGACTTTGTACCGTAGTATAAACACAGCATTCAAGACAACAGTTAAAAGTAACGTAACCATAAACAATGAAACAAGAACATCTAAACAGCAGCACATGTCCCAAGGCATGATGGGAGAGAACTAGCTGTTCCCCAACACGCCACATTATTTATGAATTATGATTTGGCAGAAACACTGGGACTTGGTATAAGTAGTATGATTTACATGAAATACTTTGACTTAGCAGAAATTCTATAATCTAGCAAAACCACTTCAGCATAGCAGAAATTCTATGATTGAGCAGAATTACTAGGATTTAGCACAAACACTATGATTTGGCTCAAAAACCTTTATTTTGCAGTTATATTGTGATTTGGCAGAAATACTATGCTTTGGAACAAATACCAAGATTTGGCAGAAATACTATGAGCAGTAATAATATAACATAGCAGAAATACTGTTATTTTGTGGAAATACTATGCTTTGGCACAAATACCATGATTTGGCCAAAATACTATGATTTAGCAGAAATACTATGATTGAGCAGAAGTACTAAGATGTAGTAGAAGTACTTTGATTTAACAGAAATACTATTATGGAGGAGTAATACTTTAACATGGGAGAAATATTGATACAGACACACAAACATACACATACACAGAGCCTAAAGGGAACAGTGGCTGTTGAGAGTCTGGGCTTGGTATATCTAGGTCAGCTAAACTGGCTGCACCTGCTGTAATCAGCACTTACACACACAGACACAGAGACAGCTATGAGTTTTCTGCAGTGTATTTCTCACATTCAGGATTCCCCTCGAACAAATGGCCATAATTTCCTAACCGTAGGGGCTAGAACGCTCATTCTGACACCGTTTTGTTCAGAAGAGATGGGGAATCTGCAGGTCTTCATAATTCAGAGATAAAATATAAATTATTAAAGATATATGACGTGTAATACGCTGTTGCTGAGTAGAGGCAAAGCAAAACTGTCTTGACTTGCCCTCAAACAACGTTTTGTAACTCTAAATTTATATGGAGCATCAAAATCATCCTTTCACCGTAAGAAACAGCAGGCTTTGGTGAACAGTCATGGAAAGTTTCAAGTCTCTCTGAAATCCATCAAAAGATATGACGAGAGAAAAAGTGCCTCATTTCCAGAGTTTGAAATCTGAAGAGATCTGAGCGAGAGACAAATTTCCTATCCTCAAACAAATGTAAATCATGGCCAAACGGTAATAGGTGAGGAAAATACTCTTGAATTGTGAGCATCAGGAGAGTCTGAAGATATATTGGCACAAGCGTCATGTCTCAACTTTGTTTCGTTAAGGAGATATGACGATTTGAAAATGCCTCTCATTAGAAAAATTCAGCGGTGATTTTGAACAAGCTCTCCATTGACTTTCTATGGAGAGTTTTCAGACCTTGTGTTGCTCTGAGGAGATTTGCAAAAATCTGTAACTCCCACAAGAATGATAGTGACATTGCCTGAAAGCCAGCAAAAATACCTACGTTTTGATGTATAATTTGTGGGGTTGAGTGCAAATTGAGCCAGTAGCAAGAAGTTGTTTAGACATGAAGAGAAAATTCAGAACGGACCAGCACTCACTCTGACTTAATTGCATAGCAACCATAGCAACGCATGTATTTTCTGAAAATCACAATTTTGCAACTGAAAACTTAAAGAGAGATAAGATTAAAACGGTAGAAGATCTGAAAAAGCTGAATCAGACAGGAATAGCCCAATAATCTGAGAACATTTTAAAGTTTGAATGGAGTTTCTAGGTGAAAGCATGAGGACGTAGTTAAGTTTCAAAGACAAGCAAGTTTTAGCAGAATTGTGGAAGTTTCCATTCATTTCAATGGGCAAAAAATATTGCAAAAAAAAAAATTCAATATCTCAAAAGTATAGAAGTTATGAGCACCAAAAGTCATAGCAGGAAAGAGCAGAAAGAGCAGAATTTTTTAAGAGTTGAATGGTGCAAATAGCACAAAAACTGAAAGAGTAGATAAGGTCCAAAGAACGGAGCAACTTGAAGAATAACTAGAAAAATTTGCATTTCCTGCGAAAATGCTGTGTGGATGCCTTAACGCTGAAGTTGCCTGCTGAAAAAGTTGAAAACTTGCAAAAAGTTATATGGCGGTGAAGAAACTGAAAATTCTGCTGAAAACAGGTGACGAAGCAGAAAATGTTTGCTGAAAAGTGGTGAAAAGCCAAAAACTTCTACTGAAAGGGGTAAAGACAGAGAAATTTTTGCTAAAAAAAAACATTGCCCTAAGCAGGATTCGAACCTGGCCCTCCAGGTCCTAAGGCAGCAACTCATCTCACTGAGCCAAAGTCATTCTGACAAAGAAGAGGTGGAGAGACTGACAATTCTGCTTAAATGAGCAGAAGCTGCTGAGAATTGTGCTGATAAGAGGTGAAAAGGCTGAAAATTTTGCAGAAAAGAGGTGAATCAGCAGAATTTCAGCTGAAAAGAGGTAAAGAAGCAAAAAGTTGCGCTGAAAAGAGATGAATCAGCAGAATTTCTGCTCAAAAGAGTTTTTTCTGAAAAAGCTGAGATTTGTGCTGATAATAGGGGAAAAGGCTGAAAATTTTGCAGAAGAGGTGAATAAGCAGAATTTGGGCTGAAAAGGGGTGAAAATTCTGCTGAAAAGAGTTAAATCAGCAGAATTTCTGCTGAAAAGAATTCTACAGAACTCTTTTCAGAATTCTGCTGAAAAGAGGTTTTTGCTGAAAACAGCTGAAAAAGCTGGGATTTGTGCTGAAAAGTGGTGAAAAAACTGAAAATTGTGATGAAAAGGGGTGAACAAGCTTAAATTTGTGTTGAAAAGAGTTAAAAAAGTTTAACTGTTAACTGAAAGAAATGTTGCCATGAGCGGGATTTGAACCCGGCCTCCCAGTCTGAGAACGGCTGCTCATCTCACTGAGCTAAAACACAGGTCTTCCCGGCAAAGAAAATCAGTGAGGCCACTGATAATATGGCAGAAATGGGCAAAAAATATTGCAAAAAAAATTCAATATCTCAAAAAGTATAGAAGTTATGAGCACCAAAAGTCATAGCCGGCATTAGCAGAAAGAGCAGAATTTTTTAAAGTTTGAATGGCGAAAATCGGCTGAAAACTGTGGCAGTAGTTAAGTGCCAAAAGTGTAACGGAAGCAACTGGAATAAGGTGGAATAAAGAATAAAGAGAAACAGGAAAACAATAGTGTGGAAGCCCTTTGAGGGCATCCACACAATAATAAAGAATAAAGAGAAACAGGAAAACAATAGTGTGGAAGCCCTTGAGGGCATCCACACAACTAGAAAAATTTGCATTTCCTGCGAAAATGCAGTGTGGATGCTTTAAAGCTGAAGCTTTCTGCTGAAACTAGCTGAAAAAGCTGAAAAGTTGCAGAAATTGTAAAAACTTTGCAGAAGCAAAGGAACTTTGCTAAAATGTAGTAACTTAGCAGAACTGCAATATCTTAGAGGAAACATAATACTTGGCAGAAATACAATAGCATAGCAGAAATTAGCAGAAATATTGTAACTTACCAGAAACACGATAACTTCTCAAAAATACAAGAATTTAGGAGAAATAGTATAAGATAACAGAAAGAATATATTTAGCCAAACATTCTTAAACATTACAGAAATACTATGATTTAGAGAAACAGTACAACATAGCAAAAATGCTGTAATTTGACAGAAATACTACATTTGGCAGAAATACTATGTTTCAGCACAAATACACTGGTTTAGCACAAATATTTTAACATAGCAGAAATACAATTATATAGCAGAAATGCTATATTTAGAAAGAAAAATATAATATAGTAGAAATACTATGATTTAGCAGAAATACTGTAATCAGCACATATACTGTAACATGACATAAATTCCTCCACTTAGTAGTAATACTATAACATAACACAAATGTTGTGATTTGGCACAAAAACCATAATTTGGCAAAATACTATGATTTAGCAGAAATACTATGATTGAGCAGAAGTACTAAGATGTAGTAAAAGTACTTTGATTTAAGAGAAATACAATTATGGAGGAGTAATACTTTAAAATGGGAGAAATATTGATACACACACACATACACAGAGCCTAAAGGGAACAGTATTTGTGCCATGGAGTGTTAACAAGAAACTGAGGTCCATATTAGAAAAGCTGGTAAAAAGTTTTCAGAATTGTAATAAATGATGAATATGAATTAGTGGTCTGTGATAGTGTATTAATTTGTAGGGCAAAAAAGATGTTGACCAAGGTGGACTTGAACCCACGACCTTTGGGTTGCAGACCCGTGTCATTACAAGCTGCGCCACTGGGAAAGACAGTGAGCTATTGGGAAACAGGGTGATGAGCAGTCAGAATTAGATCGCGGTGAGAGGCGAAGAATGCCGTTTTTTGGAGTTACAAAACGTCATGTAAATCAAAAGCTAGGTGGACTAGAAGCATAATTCTTGTACTGAGTGAATCAGCGGACTTTGGTGTACTTTGACTGCGATTTTCATTGCTCTTTGTACATCCGACGCAGAGATATGACGAGAGAAGAAAGGGCAGACCTCAGATATGATTGGCTGGCTGGGAAGCCGTGCAGGCCCTGATATGTAAATTTGAATGTCTCAGTCCTCAGAGGATTGGCTGCCTGGGGACCTGGCAGAAATATATAGTAATAGTATGATTAAGCATAAATACTACATTTAGCAGAAATACTGTATTAAGCACAAATCCTATAAAAGCAAAAATACTATATTAAGCACAAATCCTATAAAAAGCAGAAATACTATACTATGATTTGGTAGAAAAACTATAATTAATCAGAAATACTATATTTGGCAGAAATACTATATTTAGCACAAATCTTGTAAAATAGCAGAAATAGTATGATTCAGCACAATAGTAATAACTTAAACAGAAAAATTGGAAAAGCAAAATGGACAGCTGAAAAAATGCTGATCATGCTAAGGATCCTTCAAATGTACTTGTTAAATGAAAAAAAAACTCAGCAAAAAAAAGTATAACAGTCACACAATCACAAATATGGACACCTATGGAAACACACATGTACAGAGAGACACACACAGGATCAAATTCAGTCAACCAGTCTAAATATATTGAATTTGAATCTTACAATGAGATTATCCCATAAAAAGTCTCTCTCTCTCTCTCTCTCTCTCTCTCCCTCTCTGTCACACACACACACACACACACACACACACACACACACAAGATCCAATTCAGTCAACCAGTCTAAATATATTGAATTTAAATCTCACAATGAGATCATCCCATAAAAGGCTTCTCTCTCTCTCTCTCTCTCTCTCTCTCTCTCACACACACACACACACACACACACACAAGATCCAATTCAGTCAACCAGTCTAAATATATTGAATTTAAATCTTACAATGAGATCATCCCATTAAAAGGCTTTCTCTCTCTCTCTCTCTCTCTCTCTCACTCACACACACACACACACACACACACACACACACAGGGAGAGAGAAGTATATGGAAGAAATATAGTATCATCAGAATCCAACTATTTTTAGACATCGAATTTATAACACTGAATTTTTATCCTCCAAATTTCCTGCAAAATATTCACCTGCAAAAATTCACCTGCAAAAATTCAACTGCAAAATTCACCTGCAAAATTCACCTGCAAAAATTCACCATCAAATATTCACCTGCAAAAAATTCACCTGCAAAAATTCACCTGCAAAAAATTCACCAGCAAAAAATTCACCTGCAAAAATTCACCTGCAAAAATTCAACTGCAAAAGTGATGAACTTAAATGACCCAAGCCAGAGCAATCAGCACTAGATCGAGTCGAGCGGCTCTCAGCCAATTAAATTACGCTGTTTGATCACATGACATCGTTAGCCAGCAGTGTGTCTCCTGAAAAGAGAGCTGTTTAGAGGTGAGGGATTAAGTTTTCTCCTAAATAAAGATCATTACAGGACGCCTAGTCCTACTTAAAATCACATTCATTTTTCTTTTATTTTATCATCTACTCGAACTGAGGAAAACGTTTGACTAACTCAAAGAAAATTTCGCGCCTCCCCTGCCTGTCTGCAGAGGCAGTTTTGAATTCAGGAGCGGCAAACCCTGGCGGTTCTCCGGTAAGTATATTATGTTTTATCTTCAAGTTTGTCTTTTGAAACGTTAATTTTATTTAAACCGCTGGTCACGTATAAAGTACACAGACGGGTCTTTGCTCAACTCGCCTGATGCGTGTCTCACTAAGCGCTACATGCTACCATCCTGCTAACCGAGCTAACCTTTACATGCTGTGCTCTACAAAATAGGATACTCGGTACAAAACCATACTCCACAGATGTTTATAGATAGACGAACACTGCAAATATAATGTGGGAAACGAGAACGGCATTTGGTGAAGGGGTAAAATACACCATGAATAAAGCCATAGAGTGAATGGCTGCCATGGTTGCAGAACGGCCTGATTTAATGACAACAATGGGGAAGAGTGAGGTGAAGTGAACCAAAGCCACAAAACACGGTCAGACAAGGCGGGAATAGGGCAGTGATATGTCCGTCAGTATGAAGTTGGTGTATGCTTTGGTGACCAAAAACTCGAGACCGGTATCAGGAAGATGGGAGACTCGTGTTTCACTGGAATAGTTGTGAATTAAAACATCATTTGTTGGGGAAATTTAGGTGTAAATGCATCCATACAGGCGAGACAGAAGCAGACCAGGCAGTGAAGAAAACAAGGCAAACATTAGAAATATTAAAACGGAAATATGGGATTAATATAACATACAATTAGGGAAAATTGAAGGAACACAATGTGAATTATACTGTAAAGTCATTAAAACAGCATAACCTGATTAAAAGAAACATGTAATTGGGTAGGATGGTGATGATGATGATGATGATAATAATAATAATATTAAAAAACATGTACAAGATGGGCATGTATACTTGTACCCAGAATTTAACAACTATAAAGTTGTGGCATGACAGTACCTTACCCCATCCATTATATCCACACTTTCAGAAAAGGATATGGTCAATATCTTTACAAATCTAAACTTAAACAGATAGCATAAGTTAAACGGGATATTCCCTCTGCTTTCTCCTAGAGAGAATACATCAAATTAAACAAATAAGTAGTCTATGGCATTTAAAAGTGGTTACCTACAATTCTGAAATGATAATACTAATTCTTATTGATGATGATATTGTATTTGAAATCCTGGTGTAACACTGAACCCGACATCATAAAATGATTACCCTTGTAATGTCAGGGAGCTACAACCAAGGAGGGAAAATATTACTGTCTCACCCCTTGTATCCAATTACATAACAGCACTGCTTGGTAAAGGTGTTGAATTAGCTGGGTCGCTCAGTTTGGGGAAAATTGTGGGTAGCCTGCAAGGGCCTCAACTTCTCCATTCCCACAATGTGCAACAAATGGGCACAGCTGATCTTCAAGATTGGAACATCGGCCAATTACTTCCAACTTTAACGTATTTTTGCAAAAATATTCTTAAACTTGTCTCTTTACACAGATCATAATGATACAAGATGGCACTTGTGTAATTTCCTATAAATTCAATAAATCTAAATAATTGTTACCAACCCGGTAAATCCTGAAAAATGTTTTAACAGCTGTGTTAAATTAAACTTCATACTGACACATGCTGGAAAGTGCATTCATGAGACAATTTTTTTTTTTTTTTTTTATGCCTTCTAGAGCAGTAGCAATCAAAGGTTTTAAGGATTCTTTTACATTTTAAAAACACTCTGATTAAGGCATAAGTTGTTCTTTATTATCAGATCTAAGTTTGTTTAAAGCTTCGAATGTTTTGAGGTACTTTTCTTTGTTTTCAGGATTCGTTGCAACCACGGATGGGAAAATGTGGAGGTTGCACGGCTGATGTTTACTGTTCGTGGCACAGGAAGAGGCAGTTTCATTTCAGGAATGAGTGTGCACAATCAAAGGTTTGTTCTCATAAAATACTGTCAACCTCAAATGTTTCTGACATAAGATGGAAGGTGTTGCAGCTTTATTTCCATTATTTAAAAATACATAAACATTTAAAGGGTATAATGTTATGATTTAATGTTGTCAGTGTTTTATGTCATGTTTAAGGATTTTGTTCTCGGTTGTATCTTACGTTTAGTTTAGTTCAGGGTCCATATGTCATTCTGTCTCTCAGTGTCAGGTCTTCGTCTTGGTGTAGTGTTCTCATTTCCTGTTTTATTGTGAAGGTCTGCGTCTCATGTGAGTGTGTTCAGTTTTACCTCTGTCTCGTCTGGTTGATTATTCCCAGCTGTGTTCCCCACCTGTGTGTAATCTCCTTGTGTTTCTCTGTGTGTATTTAAGTCGCGTCTTCTGTCTTTGTGCTGGCTGGTCTGTCTGTGTATCCACCATGTTCCACTTGTGTGTTTGGTGTTAGTGTCTTAGTTTTGTAAATAGTTGTAAATAGTCTTGTCAAGTAGCGATCGTACATTTTGTTCACCTTGTGTATATATCCTTCACTGCAGCAGCATAGTAGGTGTGAGAAGCCATTTTTGTTGATTAAGTTTTCTCCTGTTTTTGTTAGAAAGTTAGGTAAGTGGATTGTCTTTTGGTTGGTTTTTATTTTGTGTAGGACAGCATAGGGACCAGTAGGGAGTTTTGTTTGTTATTTTTGGCACTGCTCACAGCTGAAGCAAAATAAATGGCTGCTTAGCACTTTTAGAAGATATTGTGGTTTGTGTACTTATTTGGGTGGTGTGTGGGTGGGCCAACTTCTTGTTGCGTTCGATACTCGCCTAGACAAAGAACGTAACAATAGTTTTATGAAAAAGTTTTATAGTAAAATGTCTTTAGAGAACAGTGCCCTATCCAGCAGGATATATTGTCTCATATGTGTCAGGTGTTTTTGTTGTTGTTGTTTCTTTCAATTTCCATTATTTACCCCTCAAGGAAGAAAATATTGGACAGGTCCTACAAACCCCAAAGAGCCTTCAGGACTCTGCCCTATTTTTAGTTATTCACACACCTTTTCCAGTCTGTTACTTCCTTCCCTGAATGTTCATTCTGTGTTAATGGTCTGGTTGTCATCTCATGTATTGCCACTGATCATTACAACCCTTTTGGCACCTTTTAAGTGATATGCCTGGGTCCTTCCTACATGCCCTGATAATATATTATTACTGTTGTCATGCACACATTTCATGTAGGGTTAGAAACAAGCAGGGAATTTCTCATACACACCAAAGAAAGGCCATACCTAATTTAAATATTTTTTTTTTATATATTATTTCAGAATAGAGCGACTGTGGAGAGACCTCTGGGTGGCCGTTGCATGCATTTACTACGATGTTCTTCACAACCTTGAGGAAGAAGGCCTTCTTGACATTTCAAATGCTGCACACCTCTTTTGCTGCCATTACATCTTTCTTCCTCGACTGGAGGATGATTTTAATACATTTTGCAGTGGATGGGACAACCATCCACTGCGAACAGAAAACAACACGAGTCCCAACCAGCTGTGGGAGTTGTGTCACAGATATCACCCTGTTCCTGTTCCAGAAAACACACAGGTAAAGGTGCACATTTTAGTACTCATTGATTCTCTTACAGAGAATGTGATGATTTTATGGATAATTAAAGTCAGTCATAAATCCACAAACACAACAAGCTGAAAGTCAGTGATGCTGCTCGGTTTGCAGTCCTGAATATGACGGCACAAGCAGGATTCACTGCACTGTTAATGTTAGCTATGTTATATTGCTGCCTCTGTTCGGTGGTGTCGAGCCAAACGGACTTTAACGTGTGTTTGAACGAGCTGACGGTTCACTCGTTAAGCTGAAAGAAAGATGCTTTAATCACAGGAGTCACATGTGTCCACTGGACCATCTGGGAACTCTTCTTGTTTAGCACTCGTAATAACACAAACACTAAATCCTCCTTCTCTTGTGCTGTTTTGTAGCAGTGTGTACACCTGAGACTGTCACCTGTCTGTCTGTCCTGCACTCTCTTTTTCTTTCTCTCTGATTGTGGAATAAAAGTATGAACATGTATTTATAAGTTACACTTGTGTTTGAATCCTGCAGCTTATCACACATTTGATTTCCATGTGTGACAACTGCAAGTGTCCAGAGTGAGGACAGACTGAGGGACCCACTGCTGCACATCATCTGAGGCTTTGCACCCTGATGATCCACCAGGACAAACTCAGCAGTGTGTGAGGAAGAGGAGGAGGAAGAGCCAGCAGCAGCTGACAGATGGAGAGAATAGACAGACTGTTCCCTGTTTGTGAAGGACTGCTAGGAAAGTTTAACATAACTAATTGTCTGTCCTGAATCAGTCTTATTAGGTAATGTTCAAATAATGTTATCATCCCAGTGTTTTCAGTGTGGGAGAAAGTACTCAGGGCCTTCAAGTTACACACTATGAAAGGCAGAAACAAGTTTAATATTCAGAAACCTAAAGTATGTATCAGCAGCAGAATGGAGCTAAAATAAATGTTTGTTTCAGTTCTATGAAGCTTTCAGTATTTTGGATTAGTAGTTTGTTGCATCATATTGTTGTAATTGTTTGTATGCTTTATATATTCTGAGGTAAGTTGATCTATAGTGTTACATCATATTCTATAAGGATGTCATGTGTTTGTATAGTTTCTGCCCAGTTTGACCCATTTAGCAGAAGTCAGCCTGTTTAAGGCTCTGATATCTATTCTGTATGACTTAAAGCAGTTATGACATGGTCTGATTTTCTCACCCAATAAAGGAATATTTAATATATCAGTCTACTCTTTGTTTATTAGAAACAGTTTTCACAGCTCGTACATTTTCTTTTTACACATATATGTAAGCATTGAGCCAAATTTAGTAATGCCAACATATTAAACGAACAACATTTGTCTCTTATATATAATACACCTATATATGCACTGTCAAAGATATTTGTCTGAGTGAAGATTTAAGGTGATAGGACTTATAAATAACTGGAACTTGAATCTTTACTGAAGCTCAGTATTTGACACAGAGTTCACCCACATGTGCTGTACCAGTGTACCTGCACATGTGATGTGACAATAGAAGTTATTTGATTTGAGAGTTCAAACTCACTGCTGTAATAACTTATGATTAATATAATAACTATAATATTGGCCATATCATATTTACACTGACTTTAGTCTCATGAACAACATTGGCTAATTGTTGTTTACTAGCTAATCTTAAATGACTGTTCAGTACAGATATGAAGGCCAACAATCATGTTTTACAGTCCTGTGGTCTCAGCCTCAGATACTTATTAAATCACACAAAGCTGGTGTAGAAACAAACACACGAACAAAATATGTTCTCCTTCATTTCTGTCAAACAAAGCTGTATGAAACGTTTCCAGCGGTTGGTGTTATGGTTGCTAGGCAACCTGGGAAGCGCGACGGAGGCTAGACCGTCCCATTTCACGAGCCTCGCACTTCCGGCCTTAGCGGTCTTTGAGCACGCTGCCCTTGAAGACCGTTGAGGCTGCGTGCATTTTAAGGCTGCAGACCCTGAATTGGGATACAGCCTTAATCCTCACCTCTAAACAGCTATCTTCTAGGAGACACACTGCTGGCTAACGATGTCATGTGATCAAACAGCGTAATTTAATTGGCTGAGAGCCGCTCGACTCGATCTAGTGCTGATTGCTCTGGCTTGGGTCATTTAAGTTCATCACTTTTGCAGTTGAATTTTGCAGGCGAATTTTGCAGGTGAATTTTTGCTGGTGAATATTTGACTGTGAATTTTTTGCAGGTGAATTTTTTCAGGTGAATATTTGATGGTGAATTTTTGCAGGTGAATTTTGCAGGTGAATTTTTGCAGGTGAATTTTTTGCAGGTGAATATTTGATGGTGAATTTTTTGCAGGTGAATTTTTGCAGGTGAATTTTTGCAGTTGAATTTTTTGCAGGTGAATTTTTGCAGGTGAATATTTTTGCAGGGAAATTTGGAGGATAAAAATTCAGTGTTATAAATTCAATTTCTAAAAATAGTTGGATTCTGATGATACTATATTTCTTCCATAGAAGTAAGTTTCTAGCTCAGTCAAGCAGCCTGGGAGCTGCTGAATTTGAATCCACCAATCAGAGAGCCTGTGCACTTTTTCCCGCCAAAACAGGTGCACACAGCACAGAGAGACACAGGATTTTTGCAGTCTATTTCTCATAATGACGACTCCCCTCAAACAAATGACCATAATTTCCTAACCGTAGGGGCTAGAACGGTCATTCTTACACCGTTTTGTTCAGAAGAGATGGGGGAATCTTAAAGTGTTGGCAATTTATCATTAAAATATGAATTATTAAAGATATTTGACTTCTAATGCACCATAACTGAGTAGAGCAAAGCAAAAACTGCCTTGACTTGCCCTCAAACAACGCTTTCTAACTCTAAATCTATTTGGAGTATCAATATCATTCTTTCACCGTAAGAGACAGCAGGCTTTGGTGAACAATCATGGAAATTTTCAGGTCTCTGTGAAATCCATTAAAAAGATATGACGAGAGAAAAAGTGGTTCATTTCAGAGTTTGAAATCTGAAGAAATCTGAGCGAAGGACGAATTTCCTACCCTCAAACAAGTCTAACTCATTTCAGAACAGTAATAGGTGAGAAAGAAATTCTTGAATTGTGAGCGTCAGGAGTGTCTGAAGATATATTGGCACAAGCCTCATGTCTTAACTTCGCTGCGTTAAGGAGATATGACGATTTGAAAATGCCTCTCATTACAGAAATCCAGCGGTGATTGTGAACAAGCTCTCCATTGACTTTCTATGCAGAGTTTCCAGACTTTGTGTTGGTCTGAGGAGATTTGCCAAAATTCTATTATACAGAAATACTGTAATCAGCACATATACTGTAACATGACAGAAATTCCTCCACTTAGTAGTAATACTATAACATAACACAAATATTATGATTTGGCACAAAAACCATGATTTGGCAAAATACTATGATTGAGCAGAAGTACTAAGATGTAGTAAAAGTACTTTGACTTAACAGAAATACAATTATAGAGGAGTAATACTTTAAAATGGGAGAAATATTGATACACACACACACATACACAGAGCCTAAAGGGAACAGTATTTGTGCCATGGAGTGTTAACAAGAATCTGAGGTCAATATTTGAAAAGCTGCTAAAATCATAAAAGTTTGCAGAATTGTAATAAATGATCAATATGAATTAGTGGTCTGTGACAGTGTATTAATTTGTAGGGAAAAAAACATGTTAACCAAGGTGGAATTGAACCCACGACCTTTGGGTTGCAGACCTGTGTCATTACAAACTGTGCCACTGGGAAAGAGAACGAGGGCCTGGAAAACAGGGTGATGAGCAGTCAGAATTAGATCGCGGTGAGAGGCAAAGAGCGCCGTTTTTTGGAGTTACAAAATGTCGTGTAACTCAAAAACTAGGTGGACTAGAAGCATAATTCTTGTACTGGGTGAATCAGCAGACTTTGGTGTACTTTGACTGTGATTTTCATTGCTCTTTGTACATCCGTCGCTGAGATATGATGAGAGAAGAAACGGCAGACCTCAGATATGATTGGCTGGCTGGGAAGCCGTGCAGGCCCTGATATGTAAATTTGATTGTCTCAGTCCTCAGAGGATTGGCTGCCTGGGGACCTGGCAGAAATATATAGTAATAGTATGATTAAGCATAAATACTACATTTAGCAGAAATACTGTATTAAGCACAAATCCTATAAAAAGCAAAAATACTATATTAAGCAATATAAATATCCTATAAAAATCCTATAAAAAGCAAAAATACTGTACTATGATTTGGTAGAAAACTATAATTAATCAGAAATACTATATTTGGCAGAAATACTATATTTAGCACAAATCTTATAAAATAGCAGAAATAGTATGATTCAGCACAATAGTAATAACTTAAACAGAAAAATTGGAAAAGCAAAAGGAACAGCTGAAAAAATGCTGAACATGCTAAGGGTCCCTCAAATGTAATTGTGAAATGAAAAAAAAATGAGCAAAAAAAAGTATAACAGTCACACAATCACAAATATGGACACATATGGAAACACACATGCACAGAGAGATACACACAGGATCAAATTCAGTCAACCAGTCTAAATATATTGAATTTAAATCATACAATAAGATGCTCCCATAAAAACTCTCTCTCGCCCTCCCTTTCTCTCTCTCTGTCACACACACACACACACACACACACACACACACACAGGGAGAGACAAGCAAGTTTCTAGGTCAGTCAAGCAGCCTGGGAGCTGCTAAATTTGAATCCACCAATCAGAGAGGCTGTGTACTTTTTCCCGCCAAAACAGGTGCAGCCGATTCTACACACTCAGCACAGAGAGAGACAGGATTTCTGCAGTGTATTTCTCATAGTGAGGATTCCTCTCAAACAAATGGCCATAATTTCCTAACCGTAGGGGCTAGAACGGTCATTCTTACACCGTTTTGTTCAGAAGAGATGGGGGAATCTTCAAGTGTTTACAATTTATCATTAAAATATGAATTATTAAAGATATTTGACTTGTAATGCACCATAACTGAGTAGAGGCAAGCGAAAACTGCCTTGACTTGCCCTCAAACAACGCTTTCTAACTCTAAATCTATTTGGAGTATTGATATCATTCTTTCACCGTAAGAGACAGCAGGCTTTGGTGAACAGTCATGGAAATTTTCAGGTCTCTGTGGAAATCCATCAAAAAGATATGACGAGAGAAAAAAGTGGTTCATTTCCAGAGTTTGAAATCTGAAGAAATCTGAGCGAAGGACGAATTTCCTACCCTCAAACAAGTGTAACTCATCTCAGAACGGTAATAGGTGAGAAAAAATTCTTGAATTGTGAGCGTCAGGAGTGTCTGAAGATATACTGGGACAAGCCTCATGTTTTAACTTCGCTTCGTTAAGGAGCTATGACGATTCGAATATGCCTCTCATTACAGAAATCAAGCGGTGATTTTGAACAAACTCTCCATTGACTTTCTATGGAGAGTTTTCAGACTTCGTGTTGGTCTGAGGAGATTTGCCAAAATTCTATAAATCTCACAACAATGATGGTGACATTTTCGGAAAGCCAGCAAAAATGCCTACGTTTTGATGTATAATTTGTGGAAGTTGAGTGAAAATTGAGCAAGTAGAAAGAAGTTGTTCGGACATGAAGAGAAGACTGCGAAACCTACAGTGGCACACTGGAAGCCAAGTGCATAGCAACCATAACAACGCATGTATTTTCTGAAAAATCACAATTTTGCAACTCAAAACTTTAAGAGGGATAAAAGTAAAACTGTAACAGATATGAAAAAGCTGAATCATTCATGAATAGCCCAATAATTTGTGAACATTTTAAGGTTTGAATGGTTGTTCTACGTGAAAGTAGGAAAAAGTAGTTAAGTTTCAAAACAAGCAAGTTTTAGCAGAATTATGGAAGTTTCCCATTCATTTCAATGGGACAAATTAAAGGGAAAAAGCTTAATATTTTAAAAAGTATAATAGTTAAAAATACCAAAAGTCATAGCGCACATTAGCAGAAATAGCAGAATAGTTTAAAATTTGAACGGTGAAAATCGGCTGAAAATTGTGGAAGTAGAAAAGTGCCAAAAAAAGTGCAAAAATTGGCAACTAGAATAACTAGAAAAATTTGCATTTCCTGCGAAAATGCAGTGTGGATGCTGTAAAGCTGAAGCTGTCAGCTGAAACTAGCTGAAAAAGCTGAAAAGTTGCAGAGAAATTGTAAAACCTTTGCAAAAACTTGTAATAACTTTGCAGAAGCATAAGAACTTAGCAAAAATGTAATTACTTAGCAGAACTGCAATAACTTAAAGAAAACATAATACTTGGCAGAAATACAATAACATAGCAGAACTTAGCAGCAGAAATTAGAATAAATATTGTAACTTAGCAGAAAGAAGATAACTTTTCAGAAATACAGGATTTTAGCAAACATGGTACAAGATTACATAGATACTTTATTTAAACAAAAATACCTAAACATTGCACAAATACTGTGATTTAGGACAAATACTACAACATAGCAGAAATGCTGTAATTCAGCAAATATACTATGCTATGGCACAAATAGAAAGAATATGCTCAAATACTATGATTTTGCTCAAATAATATGATTAAGCAATAATACTAAGATTTAGCAGAAATACTGTATTTAGCACGAATACCGAAAAGTAGCAGAAATACTGTAATTTAGCATAATAGTAATAACTTGCACAATTACAAATATGGACATGGTAAATGGCTCTGTATTTATATAGCGCTTTTATGGTCCCTAAGGACCCCAAAGCGCTTACATATCCAGTCATTCACCCATTCACACACTGGTGATGGCAAGCTACATTGTAGCCACAGCCACCCTGGGGCGCACTGACAGAGGCGAGGCTGCTTGACACTGGCGCCACCAGGCCCTCTGACCACCACCAGTAGGCAACGAGTGAAGTGTCTTGCCCAAGCACAAATACTGAAAAGCAGCAGAAATGCTATGACTTAGCACAATAGTAATAACTGAAAATAGAAAAATTGGAAAAGCAAAATGAACAGCTGAAAAAATGCTGAACATTCTAAGGCTCCCTCAAATGTAATTGTTGAATGAAAAAAATCAGCAAAAAAGTATAACAGTCACACAATCAAAAATATGGACACATATGGAAACACACAAGCACAGAGAGACACACAGGATCAAATTCAGTCAACCAGTCTAAATATATAGAATTTAAATCATACAATAAGATGCTCCCATAAAAATGCTCTCTCGCCCTCTCTCTCTCTCTCTCTGTCACACACACACACACACACACACACACACACACACACACACACACTAGCAGCAGCAGCAGCCAAATAGCCTGGGAGCTGCTGAATTTGAATCCACCAATCAGAGAGGCTGTGTACTTTTTCCCGCCAAAACAGGTGCACCTGTTTTTACACACATGCAGCACAGAGACAGGATTTGTGCTGTCTATTTTTCATAGTGAGGATTCCCCTCAAACAAATGGCTATAATTTCCTAAACCGTAGGGGCTAGAACAGTCATTCTTACAATCGTTTTGTTCAGAAGAGATGGGGGATCTTAAAGTGTTGACAATTTATCATTAAAATCTGAATTATTGAAGATATTTGACTTCTAATGCACCATAACTGAGTAGAGGCAAAGCGAAAACTGCCTTGACTTGCCCTCAAACAATGCTTTCTAACTCTAAATCTATTTGGAGTATCGATATCATTCTTTCACCGTAAGAGACAGCAGGCTTTGGTGAACAATCACGGAAATTTTCAGGTCTGTGGAAATCCATCAAAAAGATATGACGAGAGAAAAAGTGCCTCATTTCCAGAGTTTGAAATCTGAAGAAATCTGAGCCAGGGATGAATTTCCTACCCTCAAACAAACCCAATTCATGGCCAAATGGTAATAGGTGAGAAAGAATTTTTGAATTGTGAGCGTCAGGAGTGTCTGAAGATATATTGGCACAAGCCTCATGTCTTAACTTTGCTGCGTTAAGGAGATATGACGATTTGAAAATGCCTCTCATTAGAGAAATCCAGCGGTGATTTTGAACAAGCTCTCCATTGACTTTCTATGCAGTTTTCAGACTTTGTGTTGGTGTGAGGAGATTTGCCAAAATTCTATTATACAGAAATACTGTAATCAGCACATATACTATAACATGACAGAAATTTCTCCACTTAGCAGTAATACTATAACATAACACAAATGTTATGATGAGTTGAGCGGTTGGTACTCTGGTGCAGTCAGCACAATCTGGAGCTGAACACTCTTAAACTGTAGAGAGATGACAGTGGACTTCAGGAGACATCCTCAACTCTGCCCCCTCATCATATCAGACAGCCCTGTGTCGACTGTGGAGATCTTCAAGTTGCTGGGTACCACCATCTCCCAGGACCTGAAGTGGGAGACCAACATCACCTCCATCCTCAAAAAGACCCAGCAGAGGATGTACTTCCTGAGACAACTGGGGAAGTACAGTCTTCCACAGGAGCTGCTGATCCAGTTCTACACTGCAGTCATTGAGTCTGTCCTGTGCTCCTCCATCACAGTCTGGTATGGTGCAGCCACTAAACAGGACAGGTGCAGACTGCAGCGGACTGTACGGGCAGCAGAAAGGATCATCGGCGCCCCCTGCCCTCCATCCAGGATCTGTACCTCTCAAGAACCAGGAAACGGGCAGGGAAAATCATCACAGACCCCTCACACCCTGGACACAGACTTTTTGATCTGCTGCCCTCTGGCAGACGGTACAGAAGCCTGCAGACCAGGACCACCCGACACAGGAACAGTTTCTTTCCCCTCGCCATCTCCCTTCTAAACAGTTGAACTGTCACACTGCTCCCACTGCCAGACTGCAACTGCACCTTATGTACATTCTGTAGTATTCATTCCACCTCATTTCATTTCTGTATTTTATGTATATACGTTTAGATTAGTTATTTATAGTTGGTTTACACAGCTTTGTGTATGTATGTGTATGCATGTGCAATGTATATATAGATACGTGTGTGTGTGTGCGTGTGTGTGTGTGTGTGTGTGAGAGAGATTTACATTGCTGTGCTCGAGAGCCACCATCTACCGGAACCAAATTCCTTGTATTTGTCTGCACATATACTTGGCCAATAAACACGATTCTGATGATTTGGCACAAAAACCATGATTTGACAGAAATACTATGATTGAGCAGAAGTACTAAGATGTAGTAAAAGTACTTTGATTTAAGAGAAATCCAATTATGGAGGAGTAATACTTTAAAATGGGAGAAATATTGATACACACACACATTCACAGAGCCTAAAGGGAAGAGTATTTGTGCCATGGAGTGTTAAGAAGAATCTGAGGTCCACATTAGAAAAGCTGCTAAAATCATAAAAGTTTTCAGAATTGTAATAAATGATGAATATGAATTACTGGTCTGTGATAGTATATTAATTTGTGGGGGAAAAAAAGATGTTGACCAAGGTGGAATTGAACCCGCGACCTTTGGATTACAGACCGGTGCCATTACCAGCTGCGCCACTGGGAAAGACAATGATGTTTTTGGACATCAGGGTGATGAGCAGTCAGAATTCGATCGTGGTGAGAGGCAAAGAGCGCCGTTTTTTGGAGTTACAAAACGTCGTGTAACTCAAAAACTAGGTGGACTAGAAGCATAATTCTTGTACTGGGTGAATCAGCGGACTTTGGTGTACTTTGACTGCGATTTTCATTGCTCTTTGTACATTCGTCGCTGAGATATGACGAGAGAAGAAACGGCAGACCTCAGATATGATTGGCTGGCTGGGGACCTGGCAGAAATATATAGTAATAGTATGATTAAGCATAAATACTACATTTAGCAGAAATACTGTATTAAGCACAAATCCTATAAAAAGCAAAAATACTATATTAAGCACAAATCCTATAAAAAGCAGAAATACTATATAAAGCAATATAAATATCCTATAAAGATCCTATAAAAACCAAAAATACTGTACTATGATTTGGTAGAAAAACTTTAATTAACTTTAATTAATCAGAAATACTATATTTGGAAGAAATACTGTAATCAGCACATATACTGTAATTTCTCTCTCTCTCTCTCTCTCTCTCTCTCTCGCTCTCACTCACACACACACACTCACACAGACACACACACACACAAGATCCAATTCAGTCAACCAGTCTAAATATATTGAATTTAAATCTTACAATGAGCTCATCCCATAAAAAGGCTTTCTCTCTCTCTCTCTCTCGCTCTCTGTCACACACACACACACACACACACACACACACACAGGGAGAGAGAAGTAAGTTTCTAGCTCAGTCAAGCAGCCTGGGAGCTGCTGAATTTGAATCCACCAATCAGAGAGCCTGTGCACTTTTTTCCCGCCAAAACAGGTGCACGCAGCACAGAGAGACACAGGATTTTTGCAGTCTATTTCTCATAATGACGACTCCCCTCAAACAAATGACCATAATTTCCTAACCGTAGAGGCTAGAACGGTCATTCTTACAACCGTTTTGTTCAGAAGAGATGGGGAATCTTATAGTGTTGACAATTTATCATTAAAATATGAATTATTAAAGATATTTGACTTCTAATGCACCATAACTGAGTAGAGCAAAGCAAAACTGCCTTGACTTGCCCTCAAACAACGCTTTCTAACTCTAAATCTATTTGGAGTATCGATATCATTCTTTCACCGTGAGAGACAGCAGACTTTGGTGAACAGTCATGGAAATTTTCAGGTCTCTGTGGAAATCCATCAAAAAGATATGACGATAGAAAAAGTGCCTCATTTCAAGAGTTTGAAATCTGAAGAAATCTGAGCGAGGGACGAATTTCCTACCCTCAAACAAACCCAATTCATGGCCAAATGGTAATAGATGAGAAAAAATTTTTGAATTGTGAGCGTCAGGAGTGTCTGAAGATATATTGGCACAAGCCTCATGTCTTAACTTCGCTTCGCTCGGGAGATATGACAACCGAAAATGCCTCTCATTACAGAAATCAAGCGGTGATTTTAAACGAACTCTCCATTGACTTTCTATGGGGATTTTTGAGACTTTGTGTTGCTCTGAGGAGATTTGCCAAAATTCTATAAATCCCACAACAATAATAGTGACATTTTCTGAAAGCCAGCATAAATACCTACGTTTTGATGTATAATTTGTGTGGGTTGAGTGAAAATTGAGCGAGTAGCAAGAAGTTGTTCGGACATGAAGAGAAGACTGCAAAACTTAGAGTGGCACACTGGAAGCCAAGTGCATAGCAACCATAATAACGCATGTATTTTGTGAAAAATCACAAAATGAAACTGAAAACTTAAACAGGGATAAGATGAAAATGGTAACAGATATGAAAAGCTGAATCATTCATGAATAGCCCAATAATTTGAGAACATTTTAAAGTTTGAATGGTTGTTCTAGGTGAAAGTAGGACAAAGTAGTTAAGTTTCAAAAACAAGCAAGTTTTAGCAGAATTTTGGAAGTTTTCCATTCATTTCAATGGGACAAAAAAAAGCATAAAAAGCTTAATATTTTAAAAAGTATAACAGTTAAAAATACCAAAAGTCATAGCGCACATTAGCAGAAATAGCAGAATAGTTTAAAATTTGAACGGTAAAAATCGGCTGAAAATTGTGGAAGTAGTTAAGTGCCAAAAAACGTACGGAAGCAACTAGAATAATAAAGTATAAAGAATAAAGAGAAACAGGAACTCAATAGTGTGGATGCTTAAAGCATCCACACAATAAAGTAGGATAAAGAATAAAGAGAAACAGGAAAACAATAGTGTGGATGCCTCCAGCATCCACACAATAAAGAACTAGAAAAATGTGCATTTCCTGCGAAAATGCTGTGTGGATGCCTTAACGCTGAAGCTGTCTGATGAAAAGCTGAAAACGATGAAAAGTTGCAAAAAGTTGTATGGTGGTGAAAAAAGAATGTCACCCTGAGCAGGATTCGAACCTGGACCTCTTGGGCTCAAGGCGGCTAGTGATCTCACTGAGCTAAACTCATTCTCTCAAAAAAGAGGAGGAGAGACCGACAATTCTGCTAAAATGAGCAGAAGCTGCTGAGAATTGTGCTGAGAAGAGGTGAAAAGGCTGAAAATTTTGCAGAAAAGAGGTGAATCAGCATAATTTCTGCAGAAAAGAGGCAGAACAAAAGAGAAAACTGAAAACAGGTTTTGCCATGACCGGGATTTGAACTTGGCCCTTCTCATTTCAAGGCAGCTGCTCATCTCACTGAACCAAACTCTTTCTCTCAAAAACAAGAGATGGAGAAACTGACAATTTTGCTAAATGAGCAGAAGCTGCTGAGAATTGTGCTGAGAAGAAGTGAAAAGGCTGAAAATTTTGCAGAAAACAGGTGAATCAGCAGAATTTCTGCAGAAAAGAGGTAAAGAAGCAATAAGTTGCGCTGAAAAGAGATGAATCAGCAGAATTTCTGCTCAAAGGCAGCTATTCATTTCCCTGAGCCAAAGTCATTCTTACAAAGAAGAGGTGGAGAGACGGACAATTCTGCTGAAATGAGCAGAAGCTGCTGACAATTGTGCTGATAAGAGGTGAAAAGGCTGAAAATGTTGCAGAAAAGAGGTGAATCAGCAGAATTTCTGCAGAAAAGAGGCAAAGAAGCAGAAACTTGCGCTGAAAAGAGATGAATCAGCAGAGTTTCTGCTCAAAAGAGTTGTCTTTTTCTGAATACAGCCCAAAAAGCTGGAATTTGTGCTGAAAAGGGTGAAAAAATGAAAATTTTGCTGAAAAGGGGTGAAGAAGCTGAAGAAGCTAAAGTATACCAAATCAAAGTATTTGTGCCAAAACATAGTGTTTCTGCCATATTGTGGTACTACTACATTACAACATGAATACGGATTAAAGATGAAAGAAACTGGCAACAAATTCCTTCACTACAAACCAGTCTGATACCACTTCTTTGCAGTGTTCACGTTTACTAAGGCACTACCCAAAAGGCGCCACGAGAGGGCACTCCAACACAAGAGATGAGGTGAATGAGCAGAATTTCTGCTGAAAAGAGGCAGAAGGTTCTGTATGTAGAAAAGAAACACTGTTGAACCATGTGTGAAATAAATAAAGAAATGAAATGAAAGAACAACCTGGTTCTGCTCAAATTCACCAATCAGAGGTACTGCCTCAGTCTGCTTCATCAGGCTGTGTACTTGTTTCTGCCATGGAGCGTTAACAAGAATCTGAGGTCCATATTAGAAAAGCTGCTAAAATCATAAAACTTTGCAGAATTGTAATAAATTAGCAATATAAATTACAGGTCTGTGATAGTGTTTAAATTTGTAGTGAAAAAAAAAAAAACGTGGACCAAGGTGGGATTGAACCCACGACCTTTGAGCTGCAGAGCCGTGTCATTACTGATTGCGCCACCCTGAAAGGGGCGGCAGTCTGAAAGACAGATACTTGGGCAGTCAGAAAATAGATCGCGTGAGAGATTTAAAACGCCGCTTTTTGGAGTTACAAAACGTCGTGTAACTCAAAAACTAGGAGGGCTAGCAGCATAATTCTTGTACTGGGTGAATCAGCGGACTTTGGTGTATTTTGACTGCGATTTTCATAGCTCGTTCTACCTCCGTCGCGGAGATATGACGAGAGAAGAAACGGCTTCATTTCCAGAGTTTGAAGACTGAGAGAAGGACAGATTTCCACCCTCAAACAAACGTAATTCATTGCTCAACGGTAAGATAATTGTAAAACTGCTTCCACTGTGAGTGTCAGCAGTGTCTGAAGATATATTGGCACAAGCCTCATGTCCTAACTTTGCTTTGTTAAAGAGATATGGCAATTTGAAAATGCCTCCCGTTACAGAATTTCAGCTCTGAATTTCAAAACCTCCCCATAGACTTTGAATGGGGACTTGTCAGACCTTGTGTCACTCCGAGGCAAATTGCGAAAAAACGGTAAATCTCACAATAAAGATAGTGACATTTTCTGAAAGCCAGCAAAAATACCTACGTTTTGATGTATAATTTGTGGGGGTTGAGTGGAAATTGAGTGAGTAGCAAGAAGTTGTTTAGACATGAAGAGAAAATTCAGAACGGACCAGCACTCACTCTGACTTAATTGCATAGCAACCATAGCAACGCATGTATTTTCTGAAAATCACAATTTTGCAACTGAAAACTTAAAGAGAGATAAGATTAAAACGGTAGAAGATCTGAAAAAGCTGAATCGGACAGCAATAGCCCAATAATCTGAGAACATTTTAAAGTTTGAATGGAGTTTCTAGGTGAAAGCATGAGGACGTAGTTAAGTTTCAAAGACAAGCAAGTTTTAGCAGAATTGTGGAAGTTTCCCATTCATTTCAATGGGACAAATTAAAGGAAAAAAGTGTAATATTTTAAAAAGTATAATAGTAATAAACACCAAAAGATATAGCCGGCATTAGCAGAAAGAGCAGAACAGTTTAGAGTTTGAACGGAGAAAATCGGCTGAAAACTGTGGGAGTAGATCCACGGCGAAAAAACGCACGGAAGCAACAGGAATAATAAAGAATAAAGAGAAACAGGAACTCAATAGTGTGGAAGCCCTTGAGGGCATCCACACAACTAGAAAAATTTGCATTTCCTGCGAAAATGCAGTGTGGATGCTTTAAAGCTGAAGCTGTCTGCTGAAAATAGTTGAAATAGCTAAAGAAGCTGAAGAAATCAAAGCCAGTGTTTAAAAAGTTGTTGAAATTTTAGTAACTTTGCAGAACAACATCAAGTTAACAAAAATGTAATAACATAGCAGAAATGCAATAACTTAGAAGAAACATAACAATTCACCAGAAATATTGTAGTTTACCAGAGGCTACAACTTAGCAGAAATGTAATAATTTAGAATAACATAACTTAGCAGAAATGATATAATTTAGTAGAAAATTAATAACTTGTCAGAAATATTACAACTTACCAGAACTGCTATAATTTTGCAGAAATGTAACAATTAGGCAAAACTGTCAACAGATAACAGCTGAAAACGCTGAAGTAACCTCTAAGTTACTTGTTTAACTGTGAAAAATTACCAAAAACATTAGAAAAGGAAGAAAACCAATTCAATTCAATTCAATTTTATTTATATAGTGCCAAATCACAACAAAAGTCGCCTTAAGGCGCTTCATAGATACAGAGAAAAACCCAACAATCATATGACCCCCTATGAGCAAGCACTTTGGCGACAGTGGGAAGGAAAAACTCCCTTTTAACAGGAAGAAACCTCCAGCAGAACCAGGCTCAGGGAGGGGCGGCCATCTGCTGCGACCGGTTGGGGTGAGAGAAGGAAGACAGGAATACCAGGCAGCAGATAAACTGATGTGGAACAAAACCAAGGTAAAATTGCAGAGTTTACACAGCTGGTGAAATGTAAAAATTCCAAAAAAAACAAACAAACAAAAAAAAAACCCACAAACAACATTTAGGTAATAAATGCACAAGATGATTTGATAAATATGGTACCAATCTACAAAATACTGTCGAAATGAAGTCCACATTGTGATATATTTCAGGTGTGGAGAGACACACAGCTGAACAATCGATATGCATATTTAAAGAATCAAATAAAGAACATTGTTGTGGAATAAATTACAGTGAAAAATAATAACTACCCTGTGTTAGAGAGTGACTTATGATGAGGTATTAATTGGGTTAACTTTACCTCTAACAGCTTTTCACATAGTGCTGTGACCAGGGTGAAATCCATCATAAAGTAACTGTAAACAGTAGAACCATTAGCATGAATGTTATGGTATATAACACATATAAATGGATGTGACCTTTATGATCTTTTCAAAATGACTTTATATGTCTGACCCATTATCTATATATATTAGAGCAGATGTGGAAAACCACTGTTAGACCTACTCTATACTAAAACAAACACAGTCAAAAATTCATTGCTAGTGTGACATGTGGTCCTTTTTGCCTTTGACCAATGATATGCTGGTTACTTGGACCAGTTTAGTATTTGCTGTCACAGAGGAATGTTAACCATAAATCCAAAAGACAAAACTGAAAAAATATGTTAATTGCAAACATGTTTTTGCTTAGTAAAAGGATTGAAATAACATGGAAACTGTCACCTTAAAGCCTCATTGTAAATATCATCACAAACAGATGTTTTCCACATAAACAACAAAGCTCCACCACATCCAATCACTACATATAAATATAAAAGAAAACAACAACAAATAAAATGTAATTAACACATGGGAAGTCTAATGAGCTTCGAAAGAAAAGCGTCTGGACTTCTTTGAGTTGCTTGAAGACGTTTCACCTCTCATCCGAGAAGCTTCTTCTTCTAAGGGTCAGTGGTGGAGAGTCCCAGATTTAAACCCAGTGGGAGTTTCCCCCCAAAGAGGGACAAAGGACCCCCTGATGATCCTCTACCTAATCACATGAGCCAAGGTGTAAAAGTGGGTGTGGGTCCCAACCAGGCAGGGTTTCGGGTGAGCTTATTGTGAAACCTGGCCCCACCCTATCATGTGATTTCCTTAGGTCAGATGGCCCAGGATGTGAGTGGGCATTAAGGTGTCTGGGAAGGATCTCAAAACTGGATTATAGATGGCAGACAGTTGGTGTCATAAACCACCGCCTCTGTTCAAAGATGGTCGCTCACAGTGGACGTAAATGTCTTCTTTCACTCCTCTTTCAAACCATCTGTCCTCTCTGTCCAAAATGTGAACATTGGCATCCTCGAAAGACTGACCTTTGTCCTTTAGATGCAGATGAACTGCTGAGTCTTGTCCCGTGGAGGTGGCTCTTCTATGTTGTGCCGTGCGCTTGTGAAGTGGCTGTTTGGTCTCTCCGATGTAGAGGTCTGGGCATTCCTCGCTGCACTGTACAGCGTACACCACATTGTTAAGTCTGTGTTTTGGAGTTTTGTCTTTCGGGTGAACCAGTTTCTGTCTGAGTGTGTTACTGGGTCTGAAGTACACTGGGATGTTGTATTTGGAGAAAACTCTCCTGAGTTTTTCTGATACACCGGCTACATAGGGGATGACAATGTTGTTGCATCTGTCTTTCTTATCCTCCCTCGCTGGTGTCTGATGTTCTTTTCTGTGCCTCTTTGCTGACTTTATAAACGCCCAATTAGGATAGCCACATGTTTTAAGTGCGTCCTTTACATGTGTGTGTTCCTTCTTTTTCCCTTCAGGCTTAGAGGGAACATGTTCTGCACGGTGGGGTAGGGTCCTAATTACTCCAAGTTTGTGTTCCAGAGGGTGATGGGAGTCAAAGAGGAGGTACTGGTCCGTGTGTGTGGGCTTCCGATAAACTTCAATGTTGAGGTTGCCATTCTCTTCCATGTGCACAGCGCAGTCCAGGAAAGGCAAACTGTCGTCCTTTGTGTCCTCCCTGGTGAACTTGATGTTTTTATCCACAGCGTTAATGTGCGCAGTGAAGGATTCCACTTCTTGTGTTTTGATTTAATAACTAAGCTTAAAACAAGTGTTACCTTTGAATATTTGTGGGAAAAATCTGATGCTACCCCAAGAATACAAAGCCACACTGGAAATGATGACAGGCTTGCAACCTTCTGTCTTCTTGGAGTGAAGTGCCTGATCAGTAGAAGTGAGTTGACAGAAGTCGGTGTCTGTAAGAGTGGCCAAACACTGATACTCTGTCCACTTGCGTAGAGTCTAAGAAGCTGGAATGCAGGCACACTGGACGAGCTTGTTCTAAAAAATACAGAAAAAGGAACATTTTAGTTGTGTTAAGGCCTAAAAACTACAGATGAGTTATACAATGAACAATATTGAAATACCTTATAGGTGCTGCAGGCCACATAACCAGAATCCAGAGCAATCTCACACTCACATGATGGTGAGGAAAGACATGAGCTCTGCAATGAGGTTTGAATGTCTCAGTTGGGACACTGAAGAACACAGAAGACAGCAATACCTGCACAGAGAGACAGAGTAGAAAAAGCATAGATTTGTAATCCATAATGTGAATTAAAACTCAAAAAGTTTCAACAAGTATAATCATTTGAGTGTGGAATTATTTATGCAATACACAGGATTTAAATTAATTAAATGAATTAAAAGCAATGACATTTTTTATCAAAGATAAAGAATCATACCTCTCTCTGCTCTGAGGATCACTGAGCATTTCTGACAGGAAATACAGTTTCCTCAGTATCAGTCATAATTGATGGTCTCAGAGGTGTGTAGTGTGGCAGCATGATGATGGTCTCCAGATCAGGCAGGAGGTCAGGTGATGGGTGTGTCATCTTCTCCATTGAAGACACACTGGTATGGCAGTTTCTTAAAACAGCAGTCTCCTTGTGGCATGTAGTTATCTGTGCAGTCCAGCACTGATGGATCAGGTTTGGCTCAGCAGTTCATGAAGATGGGGTTAAGATGTTGTTGTTTCAGCTGAGGATGGTGAAGTTTGAAGGTTTTGCCACAAAGGAGACTGTGCCCTGTCTGAAAAAAAATACATCTAACAAAACAAGTGCTTATAACACCACCCACCCAGCTCAGCCCCCAAGTGTCTATGTAATGCTGGTATGGGGTGTCGGTTACTAAGTCTAATTAGTGCATCAGAAAGCGTGGGCTACACCTAAAGCCCACACTTTCTGATGTCTTTGTTTATTAGCAGCTTTTTCCAGCTGCTCAGAGAATTCTGACTTGGCCTTTATCCACCCAAACCCAAACCCACCCGGATAAAGGCCAAGTCAAACTCACACACCATACAAGCATTACATAGACACTTGGGGCTGAGCTGAGTGGGTGGTGTTAAACTGTAGTCGGGAACTTTCAGAAAACTATCCATTTACTTCTAAATCAGTTTTATACATATTCTGTAAGCTGTACTAATGTTTTCTCTACATAATGTATCATTATAGACATCTCTGGTAGCCTAAAGATAGTTTAAAACTTTTGACATTTTTACCTGTAAAACATGATAAGCAAAAACTCATTCATCACAAAAACTTTTGATTCTACAAAATCTACTATAATCAAGAAAATATAATTGTCTGTATTTATTCATGTGACCCATAATAAATACCTGCATTTATCTGGGATTTATTTATTTACTATTTCATATTTTAAAGCCCTTGGAGGGGAAGATCTCGTTTGTTGAGCTACATACGTCACAGTAAAAAGATGTAGTCATTTAAAACATGAGAATAAAAAAAATGATGTTGGTTTATCAAATGTTGCAGCACATTTCGGATCAGAGGTGCATGATAGCAGAAAGCAGATCTCCCTGCTCTGCATGAAGCTCAGCAATGATTTGGTGAAATGATTAATAACATTGCAATAAGAAAGGGTCTTCTGACAGACAGAGTAGGGAAGACCCTTTTTCAATGAAAATCTTTTTCATGCTCTACAATCAGTAAACTCTGTAACAAACATGATCTGTAATTGTTTCAAAACTCACCAGACGACTTCATGATTGGCTCAAGGACAGGACACAAAACACAGGGTTGTGGTAACTGTAATATGTTCTCAGAACACCTGAATGTAGGCTTTGCTGTGGCTGAGAAATAAAAATGAGGTCAAGCAGGGTGTTCTTGTCTGTAGTGGCAGAAGTGATCAGCTGTGAATACCCTCTCGACTGAAACTGCTCCAGAATCTGTTTTCTTCCACTCTGTAACTGGTTCTCATTAAAATCTCCACACACAATTATTGGGTGACAGTCCATTATTTCAAGTGAATCTAAAAGACTTACCAGGTTTTGCATGAATGGTGTCAAACTGTAGTCAGGAGGTCTGTACACAACAGCAATGAGCGCAGGGAATGGAGCCTGAACCTTCAACACTAAAAACTCAAGATCAGTGACATTATGCAGATACTGTTTTACCTGAACCTGAAAATGATTCCTCAAATACACAACAACTCCCCCACCACTTCTGCTGGCCATGTGAGGAAAGTTTGTGTAGGACACATGTCTGTTGCGTTTGAACATTGTGTAGCCGTCCAAATGAAGACTGTCTGCAACAAAGGAGCCTTGGAGGTGAGACACAGTAAGACACAAAACATCTGCTAAACACATTTCATGATGACTCTTGATGTCACTGATGTGAGATGGCAAACCTTCTGTATTGTGATGGATCAGTGTAAGAGTGTCAAGTCTGCAGGCTGTTTCTCTGACCTGAAGAAGAGGCATCATTTCCTCAACACTGGCTTGTCTCATGGTTTGGAGTGCTGCAGTTACCTCAGGATTGGCATAAATCTTTTTCTCATCCAAGTCCTGCAAATAGAGTCCACTGAGAGACGTCACCCTGCTGAGAGCAACATAAGCCATACCTGGTTCAAAAATGTTCTTCATTGAAACTACAGCTGTCTGTGTTGTAAGACCCTGGGTTTTGTGAATTGTGCAGGCGAATGCTAGCTTTACAGGAAACTGTCTGCGTACCGCTCCTTTAAACTTCAGACTCTCCTCTGCTCTCTCAATGTAAACCAGATCATCAGATGCTGCATTAGCACTGTGGTTGTGTCTCATAGGCTGCCTGTTGTCAATTCTGAGCCCCAGTTTAATTATTTGTCCATCATTTTCAGATCTCACCACCTTTACCAGTATACCAAAAGCACCATTGACTAAACCGTTTAGTGTGTCCAAGTTTCTGGTCAGCATAACTCGAGCTCCTTCTGCAACGTTCAGAGTGTTGGGCAAATCATTTCGCCCACCTGTAAATGGTTTGTCTCTTCGTGCCATTCTGCCTGTACATTTATCCTTCTGGAAATCGTCTGCATTGATGATTATAATGTTTGAATGAAGCTTCTTCAGGGTATCTGTGTTGTGGGATTCCACATTCTTGTTGGTGGCATAGATGTGTAAGACCTCAGTTGGACATTCTTCTGGTGCAGTCACAGCCTGTGACAACAAATCTCTGTCGCACTGAGAAAGCTCATCTGTCTTTTCTTTGACTCTAATCCTGTTCAGCATCTCTGCAAAGGCCACATCATCTTTCTGACGCATGATCTCGGTTAGAGTGATCATCTGAAAATGTTCCTGCCATAGGTCAATCTGTTCTGGATCATAAACACAGAGAGGTTTAGACTGTCGCACTGGTGGCAGCTGGTAAAAATCTCCAACAGCTAAAACTGACATTCCACCGAAAGGTCTCTGAGTGCCTTTGATTTGTTTCAGTCTTGCATCCACATAAGCAAAAAGGGGTTTTGAAACCATTGAAATCTCATCAATAACAATAATTTCAGCATTTATAAGCTCAGATCTGACTTCATCCAGTTGATTACCAAGTCCTTGAATGGGTGGTTTCAGACTCCTGGGTAGTTTCAGTAGAGAATGTAATGTAGAGCCACTGATAGAAAAAGCTGCTGTACCGGTAAATGAAGTCAGTAAAACAGTTGGATTTGATATGTCAGCTTCTTCTGCATTAGCAGGCAGTCTGCTCAGGATCTTTGATGCTTCAGAGTGAATACATTTAATCAGATGTGACTTTCCAGTTCCTGCACCACCGTTGATATAGAAGAAAAATGGATCTGGGTTCAAACCACAAACTCGCTGAATACACCAGTCTCTTATAGCATAGAACACGCAGGCCTGCTTCTGGTTCAGATTCTGATACATTACACGTACCACAGCTGGATCTACTGCAGGTTGTTCTCTGACGGCTCTGATCTCTGTTACAGCATCAGACTGACGACTGTAGTCGGGAACATTCTCCTGTTCGTTCTCATCATCAGAATGTCTCTCAGGAAGATTCTCATCACATTGCAGCCTCACAACTTCAGATTCAGGAGCCAGATTACACCATTCATCGATCACAACATCCCTATTTTGTTCAAACTCTTCCAGTGCACTCTCAATATCCTCAGAGTTCTTCTCATACTTGTCTTTATTTCTTTTCACAATCCTTTTCACAGACTCACTGTGGTCTGAACATGGAAGTTGGACAAAACCTGAGTTGTAGAAGGACTGATAGGTTTGGAAGCCTTGTGGTTTCAGTTCCTGCTCTGATCTGTGTGGAAGGTAAAGTCTCAACAGTCGACCATAATATTGCTCAGGATCTTTTTCTTGTGAGCAGTGGTAATACCTGATTATAGCTGGTTTATCATTCTTTCGCATTTGTACAAATCCAAGCTGGTTTAGAAGAGGAAGCACATCTTTTCCTTCATGTGGACCACTCACCAACCGGCACAAGGCAGCAAAATCAGCCAGTGACATTTCCTCATATTCTGGTGTCTCAGGTCTGCATTTGTATTTATCAGCCAAACTTGTCATCCAAATATTACAACTGTCGTGTGTTGTGCTTTCCAGGTAGCTCATGGGGCGACTCATTTTTACTGGGTTATCATCTGTTGGTACAAATACAACACTGCGGGAACACTTTTTCATTTTTAGGCCACAGACACAAGTCACACACTCCTGTGCGCTGATTTCTCTCTTTTTTGAGTAAGCCTGCATCACAGCTCTCATTTCATCACATTCATTGACGGTGTTCTTATCAGAGTTATCAATAACTGTCTTCAGGTATTCAGAGAGGCCAGATTCTTTCTTCGTTATATATTTACAGAGGTATTCTATACATGAATAGGCATTCAAAATTAATGAGACATCTAAATTAGAGTTCCAGGCTTCAAGAAGGTCTGGGTTGTAATTGTTGATCCAACACTCATTTGGGTCACGTTTCAGAATCAGCGCTGTTTTCTTGTTTATGTCTTGGAGGCATTGTTCATACTCATTCATTGTCAAGTTGCATCGTGACAGAATCTGCTCTATGGTGAGGGAAGCAGCTTCAGGTTCTTTCAGCAGGTTCAACAAAGGTCTGAGTTTGGCTTTTGCAGCTTCAGTGTCTGAATCCTCATCCTGTCTCACAATCATTGTTCTTGTGGATGGTGGTTTTGGAAACCCAAATCTACAACCAGAGTTCACACTCTTAAAGCATGTCTTTGTGTGGTTTTTGCTGTGCTTTTGTAGTTCAGTGACTTTTTGTGCAGTTCAGGTTGTTTTTCTGGATCAGGAGCTGAGCTGAGATGTATCTGTCCACAAAGTCACAGACAGTTTGGTCATCATCCACATCTACTTCTACCTTTTCTCGAATCCACAGCAACATGTGTATATGTGGACTACCTCTGTGCTGGAACTCAACTCTGTAAAAGTAATCAATGATCTCACCAAGGGGCTGTGCAGGAGAAAAAAGCAAATCTCTGAACAAAGCCTCAACACGTTTATCAAACATTCGCATGGTGGTTACTGGATTTGATCTTAGAATTTCACACTTTTCTGACCAGTCCAGGGCTTCAAAATCAACCTCTTCACCTTGCTGTCTCTTTATTGCTTGAATCACTTCCGGCCATCTCATCTCAGCAGCAGAGAAAGTGACAAAGAACTGAGGTGTTCCTATTTGGCGAACCATACTGAATAGATCTCTGGTAGTTTTCTGCCAGTAAGCTGGAGTTCCTCTGAGTGGCTGCATAAATCTGATTGCATCTTTATTTCTTACCAGCTTCTCTACTTCTGTCTTACTTTGTAACATTCCTGATGTGATTTTGCGTCCATCTTTCGTCATAGTTTTACCTTTCCTTAGCTGTATTGTCATGCTGGAATTAGCCAAATGTATTTCAGTGACAAACTGTGAGAAAAACAGGTAATTTGTATCTTTAGCAAATCTTGCATCAATGTTGAAAAGCCTTGACTTGAAGTAAGCACTCGGTGTGAGCTTGAGACGTCTCTTTTCATCCAGTGTATTCTGACCAGTAGGAAACTGCACAGGAAATGCCATGGCTTCCAAATGAGGAGTTCTGAAGAAGCTAACAGGATTGTTTCTTTCTGCAGGAGCCACACAATATGTGTTATCAGTGAAACAGAGAATCTCTTCTGAAATGTCTACAGGCTGCAGACAACTTTCTAGAGCAAAACCTCCATTGTTCAAATCACTTTCTGGTTCATCTGGATTTTGTTCCTCTGGTTGTTCATCACAGGATTGCATATTAATATCTTGTTCACTTTCAGACTCACTTTCGCACAAAAGGGCATCTTTTTCATAGTTGTCAATTTCCATTAAATCTGCTTCATCATAATCATCACTTTCCATGCTGGCTTCATCACTGCTGTCATCATCAGGTAATGTTGGATCACAAAGCAATGCATCATCTCTGATAACAATATCTGTGTACTGTGGATGAATTTGTTTCAGTTTACGCAGGGCTTGAATGAGTTTAGACCAGGTGACAGTCTGGAACAGCTGATGGCCTTTGTAGCACAGTCGTCTTTTCAGCTTTATCCTCATTATCTGTGATTGGCTTCTGAGCCGAGGTAAAGAGTCAACTGTTTGTTGGACCTCAGATGGTACACACACCACATTACCACGTATGAGTCTCTGTCTGCCCTTTGGAAGAGGAATAATCTTAGCAAATGGTATGCATTTGGCAATCAGATGTCTCTCCAGAATGTTGAGATCACACAGTTCAGCTGGAATATCCTGCAGTTCTAAACCATTGACAGCAGCAAGCCTGGGCATGCATCCACTTTTGAGGGAACTGTGACACGTGTGACAGATATACTCATTTTTTCTCTCAATAGGAAAGCTGCATTGATCATGACATGCTTCATCACACATATGAACAAATTTACCAGTTAGACACTGCTGAGCTACAGTTTGGTGTTTTGAGTAATTTTCTCTTTTGCAGATTTTCACCTGATTAGGAAAAGAAGCTTTTAGACAAACAGTACAAACATAAGATGGTGCTGACTTAATGTTTGATCTGAAACGAGATATGGCCTCATTCATTAAAGTGTGACACTGTAAACTCTCAGCTGGTCGATGCATCTGGCGATATTTTCGTTTTATGTTCATTGCACATCTGACATTATGCATCTGTCTAAAAGAAAAACCGTTCCAATATTTTACTCTCATTCTTTCTCTCATATTGTCCTTGTGTTGTTGCTGAAATTGTTTCTCTTCTCCATAACGCTTACTCATGTAAGATAGTTTTTTCTTTTTAAATTCTTTGCTTTCTTTATATAGGTTATATACATATGACCTCATGTAAGCTTTATGTTTTTCTCTGAATCCAGCACAAGTTCTGTATATTCTTCTTATACGATCTTTCTGCTTATCTCTGAATATGGAAGACTCTCTATATGTTCTTGTTATACGTTCCTTCTGCTTATCTCTGAATATGGAAGACTCTCTATATGTTCTTGTTATACGTTTCTTCTGCTTTTCTCTGAATAGGGGATTGTCTTTATATGTCCTTATGACACATTCTCTTTTTCTCTCTCTCATTTTAGCACTTTCTCTATACATCTTTCTAAAATGTTCTCTCTGTTTCTCACTATAGGTAGCATTTAATTTATACAGTTCATTTTTGTACAGACTCCTTTTCTGTCTCTGATCAGGATCATTACACTTCCTAGTTGAGTTTTTTTTCTTTGTCTTGAAGCTTTCATCAAACCTGTACATCTGCCTTTCTTTCGTCTTCTGATTTTCCTTTCTCTGTGGTAAAGGAAGTAGTTTTTCTTGGGCTAATAATCTTCTCCTTATTTTTCTCCTTTCCTGTTTATTACGTTTCAGCAATTTTTTTGAAAGTTCTTCTGTTGTCTTAGTTAAACAGGAGGCAATGTTTGAATCATTCTGAGGAACAGAATCTGATGTTACCTGCGTTTCTCTCACAGAAGATGCAGATGTTTCTTTTTCTAAATACTCAGAAGGAAGATGGTTGTTTTCAGTAGCAGCTGTCTCATTTGAATAATCCACTCTGGATGATGTCACTTCAGTGGTTAAAGTGTCTCTCACAGTCTTCTGTGTCTGGTCAGTAGATGTTTGGGAGTTTATTTCGTGAACAGTTTCATTTAAAGCTGGTGCTGGAACAGTTGTAGCTGTTTGTCTGTTTTCATCAGCATCTCTTTGGTCAGCAGCGTATTCACTATGAAACTCGACAGGCTGTAGCTCATAAGTGCAGGATGGGGCGATGCTAAACATTCGGTACAAACGTTTGATCCTGTCAATCATGTCGTTGAGACATGTGAATCTTAACGTAACTGCAGTTCCACCACTTACACCCAGCGACATGGGCATACCTGTAGACTTACGTGGGTGAGGGTCAAAATATGCATATTCACCAGAAGTCAGCCTGCAAACAGCGATGACTGTTCCTCCCATGACTAGCAAAGCGTAGCGAACGTCTGAAACCAAACACTGTAGTCCCTGTTCAAGGCTCGGAAGGTGATCTGTACCATCAAATGTGCCGTAACGAGCAAACTGAGACATGTCCACTTGATACTCGTGTCTGCGGCTGGTGACCACTGTGGGAAGCTCATCGCAGGCTAGAAACACGCTGTTCACAAACCTCAGTCTGGCATCTGAATACACAGCATGGCCTTTGTCCAACACACGGTTAAGATCTGCTCTGGTAATAAATTCATCCTCGTGTAAGAATGACAGGAAAACCAAACTATTAGCCATGCATTGCTTATTACGGTACTTTCCATACCTAGGAGAAGCCTGGCTTCGGGAGGCACAGATGCTACTCACTCGTGGACGACTTTCACTGTTTGTAACCTGCACATGAGACTGTACTGGAGCTTGTCCATCATGCTGTGTTTGTACAGTTAGCTGGGGTTCAGTCTGGATTACCTGCATAACTTCAGGCTCTGGGACAGACACTGAGGGAACACCTCTCTTTACCACATCTGCATAAGACACTGTGGCTGTCTCTCCATCATGCTGTGTTTGTACAGTTACCTGGGGTTCAGTCTGGATTACCTGCATAACTTCAGGCTCTGGGACAGACACTGAGCAAACACCTCTCTTTACCACATCTGCATAAGACACTGTGGCTGTCTGAACACTGCTCTGCACTTCTGTGCTGGGAAAAGTTGAAACACACACCTTTACCTGCTCAATCTCCTTCTGACGTCTAAGCTTTTGGGACTGTGACCTTTGACCTTTTCTTGGCATTTTGCTGAAGTACAACCTGGAGCTTATATGTAGTTATACACAAATGTAAACAAAACTCAACCTTGAAACACAGAAAAACATACACCTCCTCAAGTTACTGTTAAATCTGAGAAATGTACTATTATACTACTTTAAAATGTTTTTATGAATAAATAAATAGACGTTAAAAAGCTGATTTGTACTCCAAACTCAAAATAAAGGAAATTCAAAGTTCTCTGGAAACAATTTGGTCTGTTTTATTGTAGCTCTTTTAGAAACTGTATAATTTTACTTATATTTTTTTAACCAGACTGGTAAATAATTACAACTTCTGTAAAATGATATGCAGAATAAATCTCAACAATCAACAGGCTATAATAAAAGTCTTAGCTCTTAGGGGAGTTTATGTAAATCTTTCAGATATCTAAAATTTAAATCAAATATATGGAGCTTTGGTGGCGTGGTGATAAGATGACAGGCGATGAGGATTCTTCAGCTGGATGTTCTGCAGCAGTCAGGAAACAGGAAGTCTGGGTCCTCAGGCGCTTCTCGATGACAATACTAACTGAATACTTACACTGAGTGACAAAATGGGTTTGTCCTTAAATAATACTATAAACTTGCAGTCAAATGTTATAGCCAATTAAACAGACTAGCAAAATGTATTTGGATCTAATTTATTATTTATCTGAATGTATGTATTACAAAATAACCAGATTATCTTATTACAAATAAACTTTTAAAAAGGTGATATTTTATATAATTGATCAAAGTAAGCCAAACTAGCAGTCCAAACTAAAGTCTAATGCAAAATTAAAATGACAAATGTAGGGCTGTGTAAGTAGTTTCTACTATAAGTTCTACTGTACTGTAATTCTACTTCTGTATATTCAAATTGTAATTTCCAGCAAAATGACTGAATGTGAGGGAGCTTAATGACAGGAAAGAAGGAGCAGTGAGAGCAGAGATCTCTCAGAATTCTGTAACAGATAGATCAAGTACTGGTAACTTGGATTTCTGAAAACTTGGATTCTGAAAACTTGGATTTCTGAAAACTTGGATTCTCAAATTAGATAAAGCGCTTGGGATAGAGGGATACAAGATGGAATGGCTGTCAAATTAGATAGAGCAGTAGAGATAGAGGGATACAAGATGGAATGGCTGTCAAATTAGATAGAGTTGGGAGAGTGATAGGATAGACAGAATTGCTTATAATGCTTATAATGATAGAGAGAGGATCTTCTGCAGCAGGTCACCTGTAAGACACAAAAGGCCTGGAATTAGTCATATTTCCAATATGCTTGGATTTACCATATTCTTCAGACTATATGGCACACCTAAAATCCTGTCATTTTCTCAAAAATATACAATGTGCCTAGTGTATCGATTCTGGTTATGCTTACTGACCTCGAAGGGGATTTCTGTGGTACACAGCGCTCAAAATTCTGTCAAATATTTTAGTAAGACTTCGTAAGCTACAAAGCTGCGCTGCTTGATGTATTGTCAGAGCATTATGGCTACCATAGTCAGGACCCTCGCAGAGTAATTCGTACAGTGCTTCAACATAACATTATGGTGTGTGTACAAGGACCTGGCACGTGCTAAGAGACATGCTTATGAAGCAGATTTCAAATTGATCAACCCATGAAGAGTTTGATGGATTTGTGGATGAGGAATGAACTGAAAAAGTGAGAGTATTGTTCTGTATTTTATGTGTTACAACTGAACAGTGTTGAGAGTTGTTTGTGAATGACTTGAATAAAGTTTGACTTATCTGACTGTTTTGTTTGGCTTAATCTGCCTTAAAAACAGACTTGTTTATTGACATTATGCCTTATAATTTCAAAAATACAGCACATGTAGGGCTTTAAATACTAAAGAGTTCTACAGTAAATTATTGGACTGAACAGAATGACAATGTTTAACAAATGGTGGTGGAACTGTTATAAGGACATTTTTGCATTCTATTAAAACAATAAACTAAGTCTATAAAGTCAAACCAAGACGTGCTGCTACAGTAACTTACTGTAAATATTATATGGTCCAAATAAACCCGCACACTGAGGTTACAGCAGACAGTTTCAGGCCTCCTGCTTTAAACACTTTATATCCATTAAACTCAAAATTATTTATTGACTGGCCAAAAAGAACACAAAACCTTTCTCACATTTGCCTAAAAACACCTTGATGATCAGCAAGAGCTGTGCGGACTCACGGTACTAAACTGAATCTTCTGAAGTGAGAGAAATATTTCAGAAAAACACCAGCATTAAAGTCAAACATGGTGCCGTTACTGTGATTGTCCAGAGTTCCCTTACTACTTCAGGACCTACATCAACTCATCAGGTCCTGAGCTTAAGTTTAATCACACTTGGGATTTGCAACAGGAAATTGATCTGAAGCACACAAGCAAGTCCAACTGAATGTCTTGGTGTAGAATAATCAGTCTCAACTTTAATGAAATTGAGATCCTTGAAATGATTTTAAAACACTATTTTGGACCTTAATTAAGACAACTGAAATTAAAGTGGACCAAAATCCCCCAGTGATGTAAATCAGTCATTACTAGTTACTATAAATGCTTGATGGTAGTTGTTGCTATCAGGGCTTTCACAGCTGGATATTAGAGAACAGATAGCTGTGGTTTGGTTTTCTCTGCTTCATACATGAAATCATCACTTTAAAACTGCTTTTTTTGTATTTATCCAGGCCACCCTTGTTAGATGATTTGAAATGTGACAAAAAAAAGCATGAAAAAAATAATCTGCAAGGAAGAAAGACTTTTCCCAGCACTGTACCTTAGACAAAACCTATACTTACCAGACTTGAGAAGATCAGATCAGCAGTCTAGAGAAAGGAAACAAAAAATCAGATCACTGTTTAATGATTCAAACTGTTGAGCCTCTTCACACACAATCCAATTTACTGTGACATTAAATAACTAGTCAAATCCTCAATTTCTTCATGCCTTTATGAACTCACTGTAGTCTAAAGAGGGCACAATTTAATTGCAGAGTCTCAGATGGCTTTAACATGTTTAATAAAAACATTCATACTACAGAATTGCAAAGAATAGGCACCAATATTTGTTGGCACAAATGCAGGATATACCAAATATTTCGTACACAGAAGCTTTGTGGCTCCAACATTTTCTATCACAAGTCAGCTCTAATAAAATGTGAAGAACGACAACTTTTAATCTAATTTCAGATTAAAAATGTTGAATACAAATTAATCATTTAAATCAGAAGCAACAGAAAACCACAACAACAACAGTGGCACACCATTTTTTAATGAAAATTTCTTAAAATATTACACTAAAAGGTCATTCCATTGTATTTGTTGCTAGCAATATTTATGTGTTTTGCAGTACGTCCCTTTTTGGCAACATTTATATTTAATTTTTAAACATTGGCTTTAATATACCTACTCACAACTGTACTTCTCTTACATTTTATTATTGCTTAAGTGTTTAAGCTATCATTTATAGGCTACGCTCACACTGCAGGTCTTAATGCTCAATTCAGATTTTTTGATCAAATCCGATTTTTTTGTCTGCTTGTTCACACTACAAATAAAATGCGACAGCAAACACGCTCTAGTGTGAACGCTCAAAGAGGCCCGCATGTGCAAAAGAAGACGTCACACACAACGCCCTCTGTTTAGACCCAGTGCAAACAGTATTGTTTGACTGATGGCCGTTAATATAAAGACTTCGGACTTTACGTTTCCCAATTTTTGCTTTAAGTTATTTTGTTATTTACATAATAATGTAAATAACCTAATAATGATCCTTTATTGCTGTTTTAGAGGAGCGGTGCTTCAATGGATAGTTGCAGATTTCTGTCAGAATCTGCAGATTATACAGTATAAATAAAATGTTCACGATGTCTTCCCAACAGTTTCCCTGACATCTACACTGGATGACCAGGAAGCATTCACGATGTCTTCTCAGGCGCTTGTCTGGTGCTGATAATTGGCGTCTATCTTGTGTCACTGACGTAAAAGACGGATTTAATGCGACATGACCATTCAAACAGCAGTCGCTTTCTAAAATATCGGATTTGTCCCGTTCACACTGTCATACCATGATACCATCACTGATACCAACATGACAAAAAAAAATCTGATTTGATGCGCTTTCGCCTGCAGTGTGAACGTAGCCTTAGTCACTCAGGCAAAATACTTCTAGTGTTTTGACTTCATGCTAATTTATAAGTGGAATGAGAGAGAAAATAAAAATCAATAGCTGTGGTGCTCTTAAGTGTTTAAGGTACCACCAATACTCACAATAAATCCACAAACATAAGGAGAAATTGAACAACTGCATAAAGATATCTCTGACATTTAACTATGTTTGGAATTGATAAGCCATCAAAAATTAAAATCAGACATTAATTGGCTATTAAACTTCATTGACATTTTCAGGGGCAGTCAGTGGTCCTGTGTGGGGGCTTTGCTGCTACAGATTCTAAATCCTGACTATTTGTTTTTGCCCATGAGTGAATGGCAAGATAACACAAATAGCCAAACTACTGTAAGTAAATTACTAAACATTACCATTACTGTCTACTTACCAGCAAAGGCAAAACCAAAGATCTGTTCACTCTGTGTAACAAAAGACAAAGAACAAAAATACAGGCTCAGACAACTCCAATCAGCATTAGAGTCAATACTGCATCACTCTCTGTAGTAAAAAGATTCTGGAAACTTCTTTGTTTACCACAGCTGGAATACAAACAACAACTCTCCTCTGTTTTCTTTTTCCGCACCCTAATAAAGATGATCATCTTCATAAAGGCAATATGTAGTTTTATCTATTTGCAATAAGCCACACAAGTTTCTTTGTCATGTAATGCTCCAAAATTTAGGTTCAGTTACATAAGAAAGTAGATATCGTAACCAATGATTTGCTTCACCTAGCACTGCACACTTTATCAAATGGTGATGTCACAATTTAAAAGTAAGCAACAATCACAAATGATAGCTTGTATGGAATGTTTGTAGGCTTTAACATTTGAGGTGGCCTGCATTCAAATTCTATTAACACAATAAAAACAAACAGAGTCTATAAACTTACACCAAGATGTGCTGCTACAATAACTTACTGTAAATATTATATGGTCCAACAAAACCAACACACTGAGGTTAGAGCAGACAGTTTCAGGCCACTCTGTATGAATTTTGGCAAAATGAGAAATTTGGAGACAGCTAGTTTCTACGCAGCAGTTTCTACATATTTCAGTGACATTTGGGGCATGTTTCATACACAGCAATAAGCACTCCACTAAATCTATGATAAACTTACCATAGCTGATATTAAGGCCTAATTAGCAAAATTTAGTATGATGATAATTTCTTCGTAGATCATTTCATGATAAAAAGAACAGAAATAAGTGCTGTATCTGAGCTGTTGCATGTAAGATCTTTGCTGGAGATTCCCACATTTCTTAAACAAACAAAGAATCAAACAAACATGACTTTCAGACACAGTTTATCTTTTGTAAATTAGGGCAGGATTATTTTCAAAAAACAGCCTTGATAAAAATATCAGGCCACTATAAAATTTCTTATGTTTATGTTTTCATCCCACCTATATTTTGCAAGTCATTATGACAAATTACAAAAAGCAGTTGTCAGGCAGTGTTTTAAGGGAAGAAGCTTTTGAAATCCACAATGCCCTACCACCAGTGGTCTCAAACTCTGGTCCTCAAGGGCTGGTGTCCAGAAACTTTTCTATGTGTCCCTGTTGCAACACACCTGAATAACATTAGTAGGTCATTAGCAAAACTCTACAGAACTTGACTGCATGCTGAGGTGGTAATTCAGCCATTTGATTCATGTTATAGCAGCTCATGAGTGAATGAACATGATGTAATGAAAGTACTTTTATAAGTACATTTTTCCAAACAAATTACTTAAATTTGAGTAGTAGGGGATGCCACTTCAGCACACAGTCAAATTCTATACTCTTACTAATGACCTACAAATGTTATTCAGGTGTTTTGTAACAGGGACACATGGAAAAGTTTCTGGACACCGGCCCTTGAAGAGTGGAGTTTGAGACACCTGCCCTATGTGAATATTTAATTGTCCCTAAACTGCTAGTCGTGAGCTGCTCTAATGTGAAACAAACACATATAGTTCTCACACTGCAGGTCTTAATGCTCAATTCAGATTTTTTGATCAAATCCGATTTTTTTGTCTGCTTGTTCACACTACAAATAAAATGCGACAGCAAACGCACTCTAGTGTGAACGCTCAAAGCGGCCTGCATGTGCAAAAGAAGACGTCACACACAACGCCCTCTGTTTAGACCCAGAGCAAACAGTATTGTTTGACTGATGGCCCTTAATATAAAGACTTCGGACTTTACGTTTCCCAATTTTTGCTTCAAGTTATTTTGTTATTTACATAATAATGCAGATAACCTAATAATTATCCTTACTGCTGAGGAGCGGTGCTTCAAAGGATAGTTGCAGATTATACAGTACAAATAAAACGTTCACGTTTCTCCAATGATGTCTTCCCAACAGTTTCACTGACATCTACACTGGATGGCCAGGAAGCGTTCGCGATGTCTTCTCGGGCGCTGATAATTGGCGTCTGTCTTGTGTCGGTGACGTAAAAGACGGATTTAATGCGACATGACGGTTCAAACAGCAGTCGCTTTCTAAAATATCGGATATGTATCGGATTCAGTACCACATACGAAAGTGACCCAGATCGGATTTGAGCCGTTCACACTGTCATACCATGATCAGATATGGGTCGCATAGGGTCAAAAAAATCGGATTTGATGCGCTTTCGCCTGCAGTGTGAACGTAGCCTAATACTTTGGTGCTATTACATAACACAGCAGATACCACAAGCAATGATTTGCTCGCACTGCACCCTTGATCAAATGATAACATCACAGTTTCAAAGCATGCAACAATCACAAATGATACTTGATACTATAAATGCTTGATGGTAGTTCTTGCTATCAGGGCTTCCACAGCTGGGTATTAGAGACCAGCATGTTTTCACATTAGAATAGCAGTCCCCAACCCCCGGGCCTCGGACCGGTACCGGTCCATGAGTCGTTTGGTACCGGGCCGCGAGAGTTGAGGCTCAGGTCTGAAATGTATGGTTTTCAGGGTTTTTATCGGTTTTCAGCGTTATTTTGTTATTGTTTTTATCGTTAACTCGGTTTTCCTGGGTCTTTTCACATGTGTTATGAATAAATCTTCTTTTTTTCGGTACCGGTACTAGTTTTAATTTGTTGTATTTATCCGCGACACCTTAAAGGCCGGTCCGTGAAAATATTGTCGGGCATAAACCGGTCCGTGGCGCAAAAAAGGTTGGGGATCGCTGCATTAGAACACATAGCTCTGGTTTGGTTTTCTCTGCTTCATACGTGAAATCATCACTTTAAAAATGCTTTTTGTATTTATTCATATCATCCCTGTTAGATGATTTGAAACATGTGACAAAAAAGCATGAACAAAATAAATCTGCAAGGAAGAAAGACTTTTCCCAGCACTGTACCTCAGACAAAATGAACTCACTTTAGTCTAAAGAGGGCAAAATTTAATTGCAGAGTCTCAAATGGCCTTAACATGTGTAATAAAAACAATAATTACAACAGAAATGCTTTGATAAGCCTTTAAAATTAAAATTAGACATAAATGGCCTATTAAACTTCAGGGACATTTTTAGGGACACTCAGAGGTCTAGTGGGGAGGCTTTCCTGCTTATAAATCCTAAATGTGTTTTTGCCCATGAGCAAATGGCAAGATATCACAAAAAGCCAAACTATTGTATGTAAATTGCTAAACATGTTACACAATCCCAATTTCATATTGCTTCAGTTACAATCACTGTTTACTTACCAGCAAAGGCAAAACCAAGCTTCTATTTCACTCTGTGTAACAAAAGACAAAGAGCAAAAATACAGGATCAGAAAACTCAAATCAGCATCAATACTGCATCACTCTGTTGTCAAAAAGATTCACTAAACTTCTTTGTTTACTACAGCTGGAACACAAACAACAACTCTCCTCTGTTTTCTTTGGTCTACATCTCATTTAAGATTGCAATAACACTCATACATGAAAAACTGCACGATATATTTTTAAGGCTTTAATATTTGAGGTGGTCTGCATTCAAATTCTACTTCCTAAAATATTATCAACTGCACATAGTATCATTAAATATGCTGTAGTTTTAAAATAAATATCTATGTACCATACTAATAATAATATACTGCCATATTTTATTTATGTGAAGGTGGGCTGTTGTTTATTTCATTAATTTTCCACAAAGTGAGAATTTAAACTGTGCTGCAGATTTAGGTTGGCACAAACAAGCCTTTGTTAAACAGTTCTTAAAAATTAAAGTCTCCTGTTTAGGAGTTCTTATTATTCTTGGGCTATGTCCACATGTACACAGGTACTTTTGAAAACGGAGATTTTTCTATGCGTTTGCACCTTTCGTCCACACTTAAACGGCGTTTTCGGTGACTGAAAACGGAGATTTCTAAAAACGCTTGCCAGGATATTTTCGAAAACTCCGTTTTTGCATTTATATGTGGACAGGAAAATGGAGAAAACGCAGCGCCTTTTTTGACGTCACATTGTGTGCCACGTTATTGTTTTGGTGAAATGCATTTGTACAATACTGTTAATTGTACTCTCTGCAGTGTTTAAATGCTTACATATACACACAGTTACTGTCCCCCCACACATATGACTCGGTTCTGCTTTTATGCCCCATCTTTGTTTGCTATTTCCCACCGAGGCTTCTAGACTTCTGATTGGCCAACATTTCTACACGGTTAGGAATATATCGCCATCTGTTGTTTTGGCATGTTCCTAGCAGCGTTTTCCTTCATTTCTGCATTTACGTATGGACGGGATTGTTTTTTAAAACGAAAACGGAAAATCTCAGTTTTCAAAAATACCCGTGTATTGCGGGACATAGCCTATGTTTAATCCTCAGTTTCTCCCTCCCTCCTTTCTCTTAATTAACCCACAAGACCTGGACAAATGTGACTCTTTTTCTCCCGTGTTCGGTCACAGGCGGTAAAATGGCTCCTTTGATCTTGCCAACAGCTGAAACTGAATCTATGGGGGTTCGTTAAAAACTTTACAGCATAAAGAATGAGGCTGTTTTAACCAACTGATTTGTGAAGAGAACTAACTGCACCTTATTTAACAGATTGAAAAACACGAACACACCAAATGTAATTAATAAAAAAACACAATAACCGTGGTTTACAGTCAAATGAATTATCTTCATTTCACACTGGTCTCATAAGAACGCTAGTCGTTAGTATTGGGTTGTTAGCGTTAGCTCATCAAACACTGCTTTTACATACAAAAATGACAATTTTTCACTAAAAAGCAACCATTGTGTTACTTTAATATGAGTTATACCTCAGCTGGCTCTATAAATCACTAACAAGAACCCGTTAAATCGCGCAAACACAGTATAGACATTTAGGAGAGGAGAGGAGAAGCAGAGGCGCAGCACTCACCGAGAGTGGGCTCAACGAAGTGTGTGGAAAGGCGGATGTCCGGCAGTCAGGTAAAAGATGAGGCGTTCATGGGTAGTAGGAAATTCCAGTATTACACACAATTGTAAACATCAAAAATGTAGGTAATTTTAAATATTTTATACAATATTTATTTGCTACAGAAAGAAACTAGCAGAACTTTAATTCTATAAGTTGAATAAATATTATTAGAAGGCTCTTCTCCTGAACACCAACACCAAAGAGCTGTTGATAGAGTTCACCAGACCTTAACAAACCCCCCCAAAAAAAACCCAACCAGTCCAGGACAGTCTGCAAAGATGTTTTAAAGAAAATATCTATATATATCTATATCTATATATATATATATATCTATATATATATCTATATATGTACATATACATAAACCTTATCCAGTAAGGATTCCCCTCAAACAAATGACCATAATTTCCTAAACGTAAGGGCTAGAACGGTCATTCTTAATTCTTACATCGTTTTGTTCAGAAGAGATGGGGGAATCTTCAAGTGTTGACAATTTATCATTAAAATATGAATTATTGAAGATATTTGACTTGTAATGGACCATAACTGAGTAGAGGTGAAGCAAAAACTGCTTTTGACTTGCCCTCAGCTGGCTGGGAAGCCATGGAGGCCCCAATATGCAATTTGTATGTCTCAGCCCTCAGATATGATTGGCTGGTTGGGAAGCCGTGCAGGCCCTGATATGTAAATTTGAATATTACAGTCCTCACAGAGGATTGGCTGCCTGGGGACCTGGCAGAAATATATAGAAATACTATGATTACCCAGAAATACTACATTTAGTAGAAATACTATGTTTTAGCACAAATACTCTGGTTTTGCACAAATATTATAACATAGCAGAAATACAATTATATAGCAGAAATGCTATATTTAGAAAGAAAAATATAATATAGTAGAAATACTATGATTTAGCAGAAATACTACAATATAGCATAATAACAATGATTTAGAACAAATACTATGATTGAGCAGAATAGTAATAACTTAAGTGAAAATACTGGAAAAGTAAAATGGCAAGCTGAAAAAAAAACTAATTATTGTTCACCTGTGGGGAAAAAAAAAAAGAAATACAAATAAATTTGGAAAAACACCAAGAAAAACCAATAGATAAACACAAAATCAAATATGGATACAGAAATGTAAAGAGAGAGACACACACACAGGGTTTATGCCAGTCAACCATTCTGAATATATTATATTTTTATCCAACAATGAGATGCTGCCCTAAAAAGGGTCTTTCTCTCTCTCTCTCTCTCTCCCTCTCTCTCTCTCTCTCACACACACACACACACACACACACACATTCAGCAGCAAGTGAACTGGGGCTGTTAACAGCATGTTTCTTAGTCAGTCAAACAGCTGTGAGCTGCTGAATTTGAATCCACCAATCAGAGAGGTTGTGTATTTTCTTCCCGCCAAAACTGGTGCACCAAGTGCAGGGTTTTACACACACACAGCACAGAGGAACAGGTTTTTTGCAGTCTATTTCTCATAGTGAGGATTCCCCTCAAACAAATGGCCATAATTTCCTAACCGTAGGGGCTAGAACAGTCATTCTTACACCGTTTTGTTCAGAAGAGATGGAGGAATCGTCAAGTGTTGTCTATTTAAAATAAAAATGTGAATTTTTAGAGATATACGACATGGATGACTGGTTGGCTTACAAGCCGTGAAGGCCCCAATATGCATATTTGAATGCCTCAGCCCTCAGATATGATTGGCTGGCTGGGAAGCCGTGCAGGCCCTGATTTGTAAATTTGAATGTCTTAGTGCTCACAGAGGATTGGCTGCCTGGGGACCTGGCAGAAATATATAGAAATAGTATGATTAAGCATAAATACTACATTTAGTAGAAATACTTTGTTTTAGCACAAATACTATAAAATGGCAGAAATACTATAATTTAGCAGAAATACTATATTAAGCACAAATCCTATAAAAAGCAGAAATACTATATTAAGCACAAATCCTATAAAAAGCAAAAATACTGTACTACGATTTGGTAGAAAAACTGTAATCAGCACATATACTGTAACATGACAGAAATTCCTCCACTTAGTAGTAATACTATAACATAACACAAATGTTATGATTTGGCACAAAAACCATGATTTGGCAAAAATACTATGATTTAGCAGAAATACTATGATTTAAGAGAAGTACTAAGATGTAGTAAAAGTACTTTGATTTAAGAGAAATACAATTATGGAGGAGTAATACTTTAAAATGGGAGAAATATTGATACACACACACATACACAGAGCCTAAAGGGAAGAGTATTTGTGCCATGGAGTGTTGAGAAGAATGTGAGGTCCATATTAGAAAAGCTGCTAAAATGATAAAAGTTTTCAGAATTGTAATAAATGATCAAAAGGAATTACTGGTCTGTGATAGTGTATTAATTTGTAGGGCAAAAAAGATGTTGACCAAGGTGGAGTCAAACCCACGACCTTTGGGTTGCGGACCACTGTCATTACCAGCTGCGCCACTGGGAAAGACAATGAGATCCTGGAAAACAGGGTGATGAGCAGTCAGAATCAGATCGCGGTGAGAGGCAAAGAATGCCGTTTTTTGGAGTTACAAAACGTTGTGTAACTCAAAAACTAGGTGGACTAGAAGTATAATTCTTGTACTGCGTGAATCAGCGGACTTTGGTGTACTTTGACTGCGATTTTCATTGCTCCTTGTATATGTGTCGCTGAGATATGACGAGAGAAGAAAGGGCAGACCTCAGATATGATTGGCTGGCTGGGAAGCCATCCAGGCCCTGATTTGTAAATTTGAATGTCTCATCCCTAAGATATGATTGGCTGGCTGGGAAGCCGTGCAGGCCCTAGTATGTAAATTTGAATATCTCAGCCCTCACAGAGGATTGGCTGCCTGGGGACCTGGCAGAAATATATAGAAATAGTATGATTAAGCATAAATACTACATTTAGTAGAAATACTACGTTTTAGAACAAATACTATAAAATGGCAGGAATACTATAATTAAGCAGAAATACTATACTAAGTACAAATCCTATAAAAAGTAGAAATACTGTACTATGATTTGGTAGAAAAACTTTAATTAATCAGAAATACTATATTTGGAAGAAATACTGTAATCAGCACATATACTGTAACATGACAGAAATTCCTCCACTTAGTAGTAATACTATAACATAACACAAATGTTATGATTTGGCAAAAATACTATGATTTAGCAGAAATACTATGATTGAGCAGAAGTACTAAGATGTAGTAAAAGTACTTTGATTTAAGAGAAATACAATTATGGAGGAGTAATACTTTAAAATGGGAGAAATATTGATACACACACACATTTACAGAGCCTAAAGGGAAGAGTATTTGTGCCATGGAGTGTTAAGAAGAATGTGAGGTCCATATTAGAAAAGCTGCTAAAAAGTTTTCAGAATTGTACTAAATGATGAATATGAATTAGTGGTCTGTGATAGTGTATTAATTTGTAGGGCAAAAAGGGTGTTGACCAAGGTGGAGTTGAACCCACAACCTTTGGATTACGTACCCGTGTCATTACCAGCTGTACCACTGGAAAAGACAATGAGTTCCTGGAAAACGGGATGATGAGCAGTCAGAATTAGATCGCGGTGAGAGGCTGAGAATGCCGTTTTTTGGAGTTACAAAACGTGGTGTAACTCAAAAGCTAGGTGGACTAGAAGCATAATTCTTCTACTGGGCGAATCAGCGGACTTTGGTGTACTTTGACTGCGATTTTCATTGCTCTTTGTACATCCGTCGCTGAGATATGACGAGAGAAGAAAGGGCAGACCTCAGATATGATTGGCTGGCTGGGAAGCCGTGCAGGCCCTGATATGTAAATTTGAATGTTGCATCCCTAAGATATGATTGGCTGGGTGAGAAGCCGTGCAGGCCCTGAAA